>NC_082708.1:175605396-175840396 GCF_030144855.1 Hypanus sabinus | reverse complement strand
CACACCTCTATGTTTGGCGGAAAAAGGGCACTGTACACCAACACCGAAACCTCATCTCAACAGTGAAGCATGTGGAAGGAGCATCATGCTTTGCTGCCTCAGGGTTTGGACAGCTTGCAATCATTAAGGGGATAATGAATTCAAAATTGTATCAAGACATTTTCCAGGAGAATGTCAGGGTAGTGAGAAGTCACTCGAAGCTTCACAGAAGTTGGATGATGCAACAAGACAATGATGCAAAGCACAAGAGTAAACCGACAACAAAATGGTTGAAAAAGATGAACATTTGTGTTTTGGGATGGCCAAGTCAGTGGGACTAGGCAGAAAAATGGTTCGGCATAGCCAAGGAGGGCCAAAAGGCCTGTTTCTGTGCTGTAATATTCTATGGTTCTATGTTCTAGTCCAAGGATGGGCTGGGGGCCGTCTGCAAGAGTTACAATGCTCCCAGTGTGATCTTAGCATACCCACAATTTAGCAGCTCTAATCTATACACCTTTAGAATGAGGGAGCAAACTGGAAAGCCCAGAGGAAGTCCATGCAGTCATGAAGAGAATCCACAAACTAATTGAGATAGCAATGAGAATTAAACCCTGATGGCTGACTGCTGGCACTGTATGGATGAGGTGATGCTGTTCTATTTAAGGGTTTGGACTGAAGCACATGGTAAAAATGTAATTAAGACCTTAGAATGAAGCTTTATCAGGAATAACAGAGTTCATCTCTGGACTTACCAGGAATAAGGGAGTTCTCTTATGAATTGTGACTGTTCTCAATGGATTGGTAAAGATTAAGAAATGACCTGACAAAACCTGGTAAGATATTGTTAATTTAGACTGACAATAAAGTAGCACTCAATACAAACAATCTCTGACCTGGCCTCATGCTGTACTGTTCTAAACCAGATTTACCCCTCTGATTCTTCATTCACAACAACATCTGTGGACATCTTTGGCATCAGAAGCATTTCTTGTCAATCGATAAATACTCTTGAACTGACATCAACTGATAAGAAGTGGACCTGGAGTCACACATGGGCCAGGCTGGGTTAGGACAGTAGATTTCCTTTCTAGAGGGACACTAGTGAACCAAATAGGCTCTTCTAAGCACCTGGCAGTTTCAAGTTCGCCGTTATAAAGTCTCGCTTTTTACCTCGAATTTAGAATTTTCCTTTTGCTTCAAATATTCTGGTTTTAACACTGAACATAGAAAATCACATCACAGTACAGGCCCCTTGGCCCATGATGTTCTGCTGACCTTTGAGCCTACCTCATGCTCAATCAAACCCTTCTTTCCTATATAACCCTCCATTTTTCGATCATCTTTGTGTCTTAAGATTCTCTTAAATATTCCTTATGTGTTCATCTGCACCCCTATCCCTGGCAATGTGTTTCATGCACCCACCACTCACTGTGTAAAAAAACTCACTTCTGACACCCCCCCCCTTTTACTTTTCTCCAAACACCTTAAACTTAGCCCCCAGGTTCTAGTTCCCTTTCATTTCTCCGAGGAAGTTCTTGGATTGTTTCTCCTCAGTTCTTCACCCCGTTTACGATCAGATATGCCTGTGATTTTAATTTGCTGCGTACAGTACAAGCTGTGCACTTAATCAGTGCGTCTGAGTGGGAGCTGATGCCGTGGGTGTTAGCTTTAATCTGGGCTTTCAAAGTGTTGTGTCAGTATGAGAGCTTGTGAGGTATAGTTGGACATTTAATGCTAGTGAACAATGCTGGTGGGACACTTTTCTAGAAGTCAGGACTGTGCTTGATTTAACACCAGGTTAATTTTCCATTGCAGTATCAGAGGCAACGAGAGTTATTTCAGTGGTTGGCAGACCAGTAATCCATCAGCATCGTGACGACGTCAGGTCTGTACTTGGAGCAGAGTGCATAGCAGCAGTGTCATTTCACGACATATGTCAGTGATATTAAAGTTGATTCTGATTTTGGCAGGAATGACGGGACTTTAGGTTAAAACCATACAAAGAAGGTGGGAGGTGCCGGCAGGGGAAGGCTAAGGTTTCTGCCTACTCCACCAGGCTGAGGGGGAGAAGTAGCACAAAAGTGGGGATCTTCTGGCTTCCAATACAATCGGTCGCTGTGTCAAGTTGGCAGGAAATTCGTTACAGCTTCCTATTCAAGATCATCCCCAATAAGAAGTGATAAAAAGATTAAGGCAGGGATGAACAGCATCTCAAAATGCTGGAGGAACTCAGCAAGTCAGGCAGCGTCCATGGAGAGGAATAAACAGCTGATGTTTCGGGCAAGATCCTTCATCAGGACTCTTGATTATTGTGTGTTGCTCAGGATTTCCAACATCTGCAGAACATCTTATGTTAATGAATGATATCACTGGCATCTGAGCATGTACATTAAAGAGGATGCCTCTGGTGCTAGCCGAGTGTCTTTGTAGCTTTTTCATACAAATATGCTGAGCCCATCGCTGTACTCACGAGTGCATAGCCAAACACCCAAGCAATCACTTCTTCAAGTTCACTAATGACACAACAGTGGTGAGACTCATCAGCAACGATGATAAGACAGCCTACAGAGAGGGTGTGGAAGAGCTCAAGGCCTGGGGCCAGGCAAATAACTTCTTCCTTAACATCAACAAGACAAGGGAGGTGGTTATCCACTTCAGGAGAACTCACACCCCTCTTTACATCAACGGCACGGCAGTGGAAACTGCCGGCACTTCCAAACCCCTGTGAGTGCACATCTCACACAACCTCTCATGGTCCCAGAACACATCCTACACAGTCAAGAAAGCTCAGCTATGTTTAAATTGAGAGCATAGGAACCTGACTGACAGGCAACTTATTTTTCACCCTATTTAAACTATTTAAGAACTTTTTAAAAGCTATTTATTAAAGCTTTTTGGGAGGGTGATTTTAGATGCATATCATATTTATATTGAGTTAAATACTTATGTAATTAGTTTTGCTACAATAAGTGTATGGGACACTGGAAAAATGTTGAATTTCCCCTTGGGGATGAATAAAGTATCTATCTATCTATCTATCGATCAGAGGGTGCCTAAGAAAGTGGCTGAAGCAGTTGTCCAATCAACAACACTTGAAAGGTACTTGAATGAGAGGGATATGGGCCAAAAATAAGCAAGTGGGACTAATGTGGATGGAAATCTTGCTTGGCATGGACCATTTTAGCCAAAGGGCCTGTTCTGTGTTGTCTGACTCCAGGACTCTATGACTCTGCTCCCATTGACTCATCTCTCTGACCTGATTGCATCCCGTCTCTCATTGGTCCATAGCTGACCTTCCTGAGTGAATGACAGGCTTCCCTTTCTTCGTCCACAGTGACTTTACAGCTGAAAAGTTCAACTTTAATGGTAGAATCTCACTGCCACAAATGACCATAATTTCCCCGTTGACCTCACTTTGTTTCAGACTTCACTAACAATAACTCAAAATAGTTCTTACCCTTTCCTGCATTGGTTGTTTTTATTTATCAATAGATAACATTATATTAAGTCACATGTTAGGTGATTAACAAAATCTTTAGAATAAGAATTAGTTATATTATTATTGACATTTAACATGAAATTTGTTGTTTTGCATTACAGTACAAAGACATACACATTTTTAAAGTACAAAAACAAGCAAATAGTTTTAAAAATGAAGTCTGCAGTGGACTCAATCCAACTGACTCTCTAATCTTCTTTGGAGCAATCCTTGACTTCTTTTATCGGGAGACTACCATCAGTGCGGATTGTTAATAGCATCTCCTCGCTGACAATCAGCACAGGCATACCTCGAGGATGTGTGCTTAGCCCACCGTTCTGTTTTCTCCACACTCATGACAGGTGTGGCTAAGCACAGCTCAAATGCCATCTGTAAATTCGTAAGTGACAATACTGCTTTCAGTAGAATCTCTGATAGCAATGTAGTTGGAGGGGGGTGTGGTCTTGGTGGGTCCAGAGTTACATGAAAGTACGTCATTATTTCGGATGGAAGAATGGTTCCAGAAACAGCGGGGATGAGGAGGATGGGGGTCATATGTTTACAAGGGGGGTGTGGAAAAAAGACACAAGGGCTTGTGTCATGGCTCATCCCGAGCAGCAGCACGTCAGAAGGTTCTCTGATCTACGGGCTGTTCACAGGGACTCACAGAGAAAGGGACCGGGTGCTGTTGTGAGTTCACTGATGGTGAAAGATGCCCTTTGGTCAGCAAATACATCGAGTTGTCCATGGAAGAACACTGCCAAGTGACAAAGGTACATGCTGAGGGATGCACTGAAGTTTGGTACAGCCAACGCATGGGTTTGGTGGGGAAGGAAACAGTGTAGGGTTCTACCACCACCAGACAGGGTAGCATGTGAAAATCAGAATCAGGTTTATTATCACCGGCATGTGACATGAAATTTGTTAACTTAGCAGCAGCAGTTTATTGCAATATGTAATGTAGCAGAGAATAATAATAATAATAAATAAAAATAAATCAATTACACATATTGAATAGATTTAAAAAAGTGCAAAAACAGAAATTCTGTATTATTAAAAAAAAGTGAGGTAGTGCCCAAAGATTCAACGTCCATTTAGGAATCGAATGGCAGAGGGGAAGAATCATTGAGTGTGTGCCTTCAGGCTTCTATACCTCCTACCTGATGGTAACAGTGAGGAAAGGATGTTCTCTGGGTGCTGGAGGTCTTTAATAATGGACGTTGCCCCTCTGAGGCACTGCTCCCTGAAGATGTCCCGGGTACTTTGTAGGCCGGTGCCCAAGATGGAACTGACTAGATTTATAACCCTCTGCAGCTCCTTTCGGTCCTGTGCTGTAGCCCCTCCATACCAGACAGTGATGCAGCCTGTCAGAATGCTCTCCACGGTACAACAATAGAAGCTTTTGAGTGTTTTTGTTGACATACCAAATCTCTTCAAACTCCCAATAAAGTATAGCCACTGTCTTGCCTTCTTTATAACTACATTGATATGTTGGGACTGGGCTAGATCCTCAGAGATATTGACACCAAGGAACTTGAAGCTGCTCACTCTCTCCACTTCTGATCCCTCTATGAGGATTGGCATGTGTTCCTTCATCTTACTCTTCCTGAAGTCCACAATCAGCTCTTTCGTCTTACTGACATTGAGTGCCAGGTTGTTGCTGCGGCACCACTCCGCTAGTTGGCATCTCTCACTCCTGTATGCCCTCAATTATTGCAGCAGTGTGCCCCCTGAATGAGGGGGAAATGGCCCTATTGACTCTAAACAATGTAATTTAACCCAAAGCATTGTTGAAGATCTCTACCACACATCCCACAATCCTTTTGACCCACTACCGTTGGGGAGGAGGTGCAGAAGCATCAGGACTGGCAGACTGTACAACAGCTTTTTCCCTCAAGCTGTGAGACTAATTAATACCCTGCCTCCACTGATGTCTCGTCACTGAGACAGTGTGCTGTTTAATGTATATTGTACTATTTATTGTTTACCTGTGCTGTATGCATTTTGAATTATATTTTCTTAACTTATTCATGGTCATACTTTTGTTCCTGTGCTCTGTGTGTTATATGATGTGTAGGTGCACCAAGCTCTGAAGGAATTTGTTTTGTTTGTACGTATATACAGTCAGATAGTGCTAAACTTGAACTTGAACTTGAACATAACACTAAACAAATAGTCTCCAAGTTTAAGAATGGCATGACGAATAAAAGTTCATTTTAGTTTAAAAAGCTGAAAAACTATATTTTAAACAGAAAGACATCTTTAAAATTTCCTCTACTTTAAACAAAATAAGAAAGTTCATGCAAAAATTCTGAAGGTCTCTCAGGATGCAAGACAATTAGTTCAGGAGACTCTGTATTATGACTTCACAAGATTCAAATCATGTCCTCTACCCCACCCCCATTCTTTCATAACCAGTCTGTCTCTCACAGCCCACAGCCCACAGACATCTGAAGTTGGGCTCTCTCAAGTATAACTGGAAGCCAAAACATGATTTTTTAGCCAATTCTGGAACAGTGTATGTCGAAAACTGCATCGAGCCATCTCAGGCTTCTGCAGCTTTAACGAAGGTACAGTCAGGCGTTCTGCCTGCAGGTCTTGCTACAGACTCAGATGGTTGCCAAGGAACAAAGTGTTTAGGGAACAGAGTTTGTGCTTTGGACTGAAAACATCTGTATTTTCCATATGTCAGCTGGAGAAGATGTCTTCTGTTCCATTACTAGATATCTAACTCCCAGTCTGTCAACTGCTTGCACAGAGAAATAAAATACTTTGAGTTAAGAATCGAATCAGGTTTAATATCATTGGCACATGTGAGATATCTTGCTTTGTGACAGCAGTACATTGCAATGAACACACCAAACTACACTACCTCACTACTTTTTTCTTTTTTTTTGCAATCCTTTTGGACTACTTATTTAATTTAGTTTTTTTTAAAATAAATATTTCTTATTGCAATTTATGAGAAGAGGGTATGTCCTTACTGATGGGTGTCCTTAATAATGGATGACAACTTTTTGAGGCATTGACTTTTGAAGATGTCCTCGATGCTGTGGCTGAGCAGCAGCAGCTGGTGCAATGGATCATAGAGTCATGCAGCACGAGCCTTCTGATCCACAATATCTATTCCAACAATCAAGTACCCATCTATACTGATCACATTTACTTACAAGGATGATTCTGTGGATAAAAGGGCTAACACATGTAGAGCATTTTGCAACTTTGGGCCAGTACTCACTGAAATTTGAAAGAATGTGGGGGGATCTCATTGAAACCTACCGAATGGTGAAAGGACTAGATAGGGTGGACGTGGAGAGGGCGTGGGTGTATCCAGAGCTAGAGAGCATCACCTCAGAATTGAGGGGCGACCTTTTGGAACAGATGTAAGGAGGATTTTTTTAGCCAGTTCTGTGGAATGCTCTGCCACAGGCTCTGGGGGAGGCCAAATCCGTGGGGATATTTAAGGGGGAAGTTTTGGAGAAGGAAGTTGGAGGATCAGAACGGGAGTGCGGTGGGAGCCATTTTGACTTTTTCTTATTTTCATCGGAGTTAAGAGAGGCGTGTGATGGCGGGCAGTGAAGTGGGGAAGATTTAAAAAGGACACAGCCTTTTACAGCAGGCAGCGTCATTTGCGGCAGCCAACCAGAATGGGATCCCTTTATTCCCACTCTCTGTTTCCTGCCGATCAACCAATGCTCTATCCATGTATGTAACTTTCCCATAATTCCATGGGCTCTTATCTTGTTTAGCAGCCTCATGTGCGGCACCTGGTCAAAGGCCTTCTGAAAATCCAAATACACAACATCCACTGCATCTCCCTTGTCTAGTCTACTTCTAATTTCCTCAAAAAATTGCACTAGGTTTGTCAGGCAGGATTTTCCTTTAAGGAAACCATGCTGAGTTCTGTCTGTCTTGTCAAATGCCTCCAGGTACTCCATAACCTCATCCTTGACAATCAACTCCAACAACTTCCCAACTACCGATGTCAAGCTAACAGGTCTATAATTTCCTTTTTGATTCCTTGCCCCCTTCTTAAATAGCGGAGTGACATTTGCAATCTTCCAGTCCTCCAGAACCAGGCCAGAATCTATCGACTTTTGAAAGATCATTGCTAATGCCTCCACAATGTCCACTGCTACTTCCTTCAGAACATGAGGGTGCATTCCATTTGATCCAGGAGATTTATCTACCCTGAGACTATTCAGCTTCCTGAGTACTTTCTCTGTCATAATTGTGACTGCGCATATTTCTCTTCCCAGACATCCTTGAATGTCTGGTATATTGCTGATGTATTCCTCAGTGAAGACTGATGCAAAATATTCATTCAGTTCATTCACCATCTCCTTATCTCCCATTACAATTTCTCCAGCATCATTTTCTATTGGTCCTATATCCACTCTCACCTGTCTTTTACTCTTTATATACTTGAAAAAGCTTTCAGTATCCTCTTTGATATTATTTGCTAGCTTCCTTTCATAGTTCATCTTTTCCCTCTTAATAACCTTCTTAGTTTCTTTTTGTAAGCTTTTAAAAACTTCCCAATCCTCTGTCTTACCATTAATTTTTGCTTCCTTGTATGGCCTCTGCTTTGCTTTTACTTTGGCTTTGACTTCTCTTGTCAGCCACGGTTTCATCCTTTTTCCATTCGAAAATTTCTTCTTCTTTGGAATATATCTGTCTTGCACCTTCCTCACTTCCTCACTTCCCAGTCACTGCTGCTCTGCCGTCCTTCCCGCTAGTGTCCCTTTCCAGTCAACGTTGGCCAGTTCCTCTCTCATGCCACTGTAATTTCTTTTGCTCCACTGAAATACCAACACATCGGATTTCGGCTTCTCTTTCTCAAGTTTCACAGTGTACTCAATCATGTTGTGATCACTGCCTCGTAAGGGTTCCTTCACTTCCATCACCTCTGGTTCATCACACAATACCCAATCCAGTACAGCCGATCCCCTAGTGGGCTCAACAACAAGCTGTTCTAAAAAGCCATCTTGTAGACATTCTACAAATTGCCGACCTGATTTTCCCAATCCACCCGCATGTTAAAATCCCCTACAATTATCATAACACTGCCCTTCTGGCAAGCCTTTTCTATTTCCTGTTGTAATTTGTAGTCCACATCACTGCAGCTGTTTGGAGGCCTGTAGATAACTGCCATCAGGGTCCTTTTACCCCTGCGATTTCTTAACTCAACCCATAAAGATCCTGTACCTTCCAATCCTATGTCAACTCTTTCTAATGATTTAATATCATTTCTTACCATTAAAGCCACGCCACCCCCTCTACCTACCTGCCTATCCTTCTGAAACACCGTGTATCCTTGGACATTCAGCTCCCAGAGACCTGCATCCTTTAGCCACGTCTCAGTGATGGCCACATTATCATACCTGCCAATCTGTAACTGTACAACAAGATCATCCACCTTATTCCTTATGCTGCATGCATTTAAATATAACACCTTAAGTCCAGTATTTGGTACTTTTTGCATTGATGGCACTGCAACTCATCCCAATGGCTGCAAATTTGCTCCATCACCTGCCTGTCCTTCCTGACATCCTTACTGCTCATTACCTTGGATCTATTTCTGTTTTCCCTCTCCTCTGCTCCATCATTCCAGTTCCCATCCCCCTGCCAAATTAGTTTAAACCCTCTCTAACAGCTCTATTAAACCTTCCCACCAGGATATTGGTCCCCCTAGGATTCAAGTGTAACCCTTCCTTTTTGTGCAGGTCATGCCTGCCCCAAAAGAGGTCCCAATGATCCGGAAACTTGAATCCCTGCCCCCTGCTCCAATCCTTCAGCCACGCATTTATCCTCCACCTCATTCCATTCCTACTCTCACTGTCGTGTGGCACAGGCAGTAATCCCGAGGTTACTACCTTTGCAGTCCTTCTTCTCAACTCCCTTCCTAACTCCCTATATTCTCCTTTCAGGACCTCTTCCCTTTTCCTACCTATGTCATTGGTACCTATATGTACCACGACCTCTGGCTCCTTACTCTCCCAATTCAGGATATCTTGAACGCGATCAGAAAATTCCTGAACCCTGACATAAGGGAGGCAAGCTACCATCTGGGTCTCCTGATTGCATCCACAGAATCGCCTATCTGAACCAATAACTATTGAGTCCCCTATTACTACTGCCTTCCTCTTCCTTTCCCTACCCTTCTGAGCTACAGGGCCGGACTCTGTGCCGGAGGAACAGCCACTGTTCCTTCCCCCCACCCCCCCCCAACAGTACTTGAACAGGAGTACTTATTGTCAAGGGGTACAACCACTGGGGTATTCTCTAGTATCTGATTCTTCCCCTTCCCCCTCCTAACCGTGACCCCCCGTCTGTCTCCCGTGGCCCTGGTGTGACCACCTGCCTGTAACTCCTCTCTATCAACTCCTCACTCTCCCTGACCAGATGAAGGTCATTGAGCTGCAGCTCCAGTTCCCTAACACGGTCCCTTAGGAGCTGCAGCTCAGCACACCTGGCACAGAAGTGGACGTCCGGGAGGCTAGGAGACTCCAGGACCTCCCACATCCGACACCGAGAACAACAAGCTGCCTCCACACTCATACTTCCCCTTTCCTCAAATAACAGGAAAAACTAAAACCTAAACCTACCTTTCCTCACCCGCTTCCGCCTAATCCCGTTGAGCCAAAGCCCTTCTGCTTTTTACGTTGTATATCAACGATTTGGATTATGGAGTAGATGGCTTTGTGGCTAAGTTTGCTGATGATACAAAGATAGGTGGAGGAGCCGGTGGTGCTGAGGAAACAGAGAGTCTGCAGAGAGACTTGGATAGATTGGGGGAATGGGCAAAGAAGTGGCAAATGAATTACAATGTCAGAAGGTGTATGGTCATGCACTTTGGTAGAAGAAATAAACTGGCAGACTATTATTTAAATGGGGAGAGAATTCAAAGTTCTGAGATGCAACGGGACTTGGGAGTCCTCGTGCAGGATACCCTTAAGGTTACCCTCCAGGTTGAGTCGGTGGTGAAGAAGGCGAATGCAATGTTGGCGTTCATTTCTAGAGGAATAGAGTATAGGAGCAGGGATGTGATGTTGAGGCTCTATAAGGCACTGGTAAGACCTCACTTGGAATACTGTGTGCAGTTTTGGGCTCCTTATTTAAGAAGGGATGTGCTAAAATTGGAGAGGGTTCAGAGAAGCTTCACTAGAATGATTCCGGGAATGAGAGGGTTAACATATGAGGAACGTTAGACCGCTCTTGGACTGTACTGCTTGGAGTTTAGAAGAATGAGGAGTGTCCTCATAGAAACATTTCGAATGTTGAAAGGCATGGACAGAGTGGATATGGCAAAGTTGTTTCCCATGGTGGGGGAGTCTTGTATGAGAGGACATGACTTGAGGATTGCAGGGCGCCCATTCAGAACAGAGATGCGAAAAATTTTCAGCCAGAGGGTGGTGAATCTATGGAATTTGTTGCCACAGGCAGCAGTGGAGGCCAAGTAATTGGGTGTATTTAAGGCAGAGATTGATAGGTATCTGAGTAGTCAGGGCATCAAAGGTTATGGTGAGAAGGCAGGGGAATGGGACTAAAGGAAATTGGATCAGCTCATGATGAAAATGTGGAGCAGACTCGATGGCCGCATGGCCGACTTCTGCTCCTTTGTCTTATGGTCTTATGTTCTTATGGAAGTTGATAGTTTCCTGATCGGTCAGGTCATCAAGGGATATGGCGAGAAGGCAGGTATATGGGGTTGAGTGGGATCTATGTTCAGCCATGATGGAATGGTGGACCAGACCTGATGGATTGAATGGTTTAATTCTGCTCCTATATCTTATGGTCTTATGATCTTTCACTTGGTGTGGAGCCATATTATGCCTTCGAAATCCAAGTGCAATACTCTGAAAGCTGAAGGAAGTCAACAGGTAGGGCAGCATCTGTGGAGGGAAATGGACAGTTGACATTCGGATCAGATCATTCATCGGAAATCATTTGAATCAGGTTTAATTTCACTGACATATGTTGTTGTGGCAACACTGCAATGCACTACATAAAAATACCACAAGTTACAATAAGAAATATATATATTTCTTGTACCTCCTCTCTCATGCAGCAAAAAGAAGAGACCACATCCTGTGTGAGGGGGGCCCTTAATGATGGATGCTGTCATTTTGAGGCATTGCCTTTTGAAGGTGTCCATGATGCTGGGGAGGTTAGTGCCCATGATGGGGCTGGCTGGGTTTGCAATCTTCTGCAGCTTTTTCTAATACTCTGCTTGCCAGGTGATGATGCAAACAGTTAGAATGCTTGCTGCCGTACATATTCAGATATTTGCTGGAATCTTTGGTGACAAACCAAATCTCAAACTTCTACTGGAACTGGCAATAGGAAAGAGGAGAATTATCTAAAAAGGAGGAGGACAGTAGTGGACCAAGAGCTGGCAGGTGATAAGTGGATCCAGTTAAAGGATGTGATACGCAGATGAGGGTGAGTGGTAATGACATAAAAGCTGAGAGTTGAGGGGTGGAAGTGACAAAGGGCTGAAGAAGATGGAATTTGATAGGAGAGGACAGTAGACCGTGGAATAAAGGGAAGGATGTGAGGAAAGGAACTAGTGGAAGGAAAGAGTGGGTGATTGGCAGGTGGAGAGGGTGGGAGAGGAAAGATTGGATTATGGGGACTGGTGACATAAAGGAAAAAATGAATGCACAGATGAGAGTGATTACTGGAAGGTAGAGAAATAGATGTTCGTACCATCAGTTTGGAGACTACCTGAGTGGAATATGGGATGCTGTTCATCTAATTTGGAACTAGACTCAACTTGGCAGTAGAGGAGGCTGTGGACAGATGTGTCACTGTGTGAATGGGAAGTAGAATTGATACGGTTGGTACAATGGACAGAACGAAGGTGATCAAAGATGCCTGTACAGATGCTTTTAAAATGGAAATATAGATTTGCAGCCCATCACGGGCAAAGCCCTTTCCACCACTGAGCACACCTACATGAAATGCTGTTGTAGGAAAAGAGTATCCATAATCAAGGATACCCACCACACTAAGACATGCTCTTGACTCATTGCTGCCATCAGGAAGAAGGCACAGGAGTCTACAGGACTCAAAGCATCAGGTTCAGGAATATTTATTACCTGTCAACCACCAAGCTCCTGAACCAAAGTGGATATCTTCACTTGCCCCATCACTGAAATGTTCCCACAACCTACGGTCTTCATTCAAAGATTCTTCAGCTCATGTTCTTGATACTTATTTCTCATTTATTTATTAATATTTCTTTCTTTTTGTATTTGCACAGTTTATTGTCTTTTGAACACTAGTTGAATATCCAAGTTGGTGTGGTCTTTCATTGATTATGTTATGGTTATTATTTTGTGTGGATTTATTGAGTATGCTTCCAAGACAATGAATCTTAGGGTTGTATATGGTAACATGTATGTATTTCGATAGCAAATTTACTTAAAACTTTGAGTATTCCAAAAAAGTACTGAATATACTTTATTCATAATACGTGGAGTAAATACAATTGAGGCATGGCTTTGGTTACAATGACTGTACCATGATTTCAATATGCTCTGCTAAACAAAGATGTCCATTCCTGTGGCACTTCTACAACAACACAATGCTATGCTGTCACAGCTCTTCGCATTCTGCTGAGTGGAAGCCACTGCTGTGATGGTCGGCATTTAATGCTGCAGTATCCCACAGTTGGCAATGACAAAACAATCAGAGAATATTAGCCAGAACGCCAGGAAAAACTCTATTGTTATTCAGAGTTATTGACAGGACCATGTTCTGTCCATCTGCAAGGTGTCAGGAGGGTTCTGCTTTGTGTCTCATCTGGAAGGCTATGGTCAACATGATTTTCTAAACAACGCACACAAAATGCTGGAGGAACTCAGCAAGCCAGGCAGCATCTATGGAAAAGAGTACAGTCGACATTTCAGGCCATAACCCTTCGGCAGGACTGGAGAACAAGCTGAGGAGTAGACTTAAAAGGTGGGGGGAGGGGAGAGAGAAACTCAAGTTGATATCTGAAACCTGGAGTGGGAAGGATGAAGTAAAGAGCTGGCAAGTTGATTCGTGAAAGAGACAGAAGGCCATGGAAGAAAGAAAAGTTAGAGGAGCACCAGAGGAAGGCGATGGGCAGGCAAGGAGATAAGGTGAGAGAGGGAAAAAGGGGATGGGAAATGATGAAAGTGGGGAGCGAGGAGGATTAGCAGAAGTTAGAGAAATCAATGTTCATGCCATCAGATTGGAGGCTACCCAAACGGAATATAAGGTGTTGTTCCTCCCTTCTAAGTATGGCCTCACCACAACAGTGGAGGAAGCCATGAATGGACATACTGGAATGGGAATGTGAAATGGAATTAAATTGGGTGGTCACTGGGAGATCCCGCTTTTTCTGGCAGTCAGAGCTTAAGTGTTCAGTGAAATGGCCTTCCAATCTATATCAGGTCTCACCAATATACAGGAGGCCACAACGGGAGTGCTGGACACAGTATATGACCCCAACAGACTCACAGGTGAAGTGTTGCCTCACTTGGAAGGACTGTTTAGGAGGGGTAGCACTTGTTCCGCTTGCAAGGATAAGTTTCAGGTGGCAGATCAGTGGAGAGGGATGAATGGACAAGGGCATTGTGTAGGGAGCGATCCCTGCGGAAAGCAGAAAGTGGGAGGGGGAGGGAAAGATTGGTGGTGGGATCTCGTTGGAGGTGCTGGACACAGAGGTTGGTGGGGTGGTAGGTGAGGACAAGAGGAACCTTATCCCTGGTAGGGTGGCGAGAGGATGGGGTGAGAGCAGACGTGTGTGAAATGGAAGAGATGCGGTTGAGGGCAGCATTGATGGTGGAGGAAGGGAAGCCCCTTTCTTTGAAAAAGGAGGATACTCCCATTGTTCTAGAATGAAAAGCCTCATCCTGAGAGCAGATGCGGTGAAGATGGAGGAATTGAGAGGAGGGGATGGCACTTTTACAAGTAGCAGGGTGGGACAAGGTACAGTCCATGTAACTGTGAGAGCCCGTGGATTTATAACAAACATCGATGGATAAGCTGTTTCTGGAGATGGAGACTGTGAGATCGAGAAAGGGGAGGAAGGTATCAGAAATGGACCAGGTAAATTTGAGGGCAGGGTGTAAGCTGGAGGCAAAGTGGATGAAGTTGACAAATTGAGCATAGGTGCAGGAAGGAGCACCAGTGCAGTTGTCGATGAGGCATAGGAAAAGTGCAGGGCAGTCACCAGTGTAGATGTGGAACATAAACTGTCCACATAGCCAGCAAACAGGCAAGCATAGCTGGGACCCATACAAGCGCCCATGGCTACAATTTTTGTTTCAAGGAAGTGGGAGGAGCCAAAGGAGAAATTCTTTAGAGTGAGGACAAGTTCTGCCTGCTGGGGGAGAGTGGTGGTGGAGGGGAACTAGTTCGGATTGGTGTCCAGAAAGAAACGGAGATCTTTGAGGCCTTCCTGGTGGCAGGGTGGGGGGATGGTTTGAGGTGTAAAGGGACTGGACATCCATATTGAAAATAAGGTGATGGCAGCCAGGGAGCCTGAAATCATTGAAAAGATCCAGAGTGTGTGAGGTGTCACGGATGTAGGTAGGAAGGGACTGAACTAGGGGGATAAAGCAGAGTCGAGGTATGCAGATATGACTTCAGAGGAGCAGGAACAAGCTGAAACTATGGGTCTACCTGGACAAGCAGGTTTGTGGATCACCCTCCAGGTTTCACCAATCACCCTGAGTTTTCTTCTCCCCTTCCCCCACCTTTTAAATCTACTCCTCAGCTTTTTTCCTCCAGTCCTGCCAAAGGGTTTTGACCCGAAACGTCGACTGTACTTCTTTCATAGATGCCATTGTCTTGCTGAGTTCCTCCAGCGTTTTGTGTGCATTGCTCGGATTTCCAGCATCTGCAGATTTTCTCTTGTTTATGGTTTCCTAATTACCAGAGATTCTGCAGATGCTGACAATCCACAGTAACATGCAAAGTGCTGGAGACACTCAGCATCTATGGAGAGGAATAAATAGTTGACATGTTGGGATAAATGTGAAAATAAGATTAGCTTTATATGTCGTATGTACCGTACATTGAAACATAAAGTGAAATGCATTGCTTTGCATTAACAACCAAAACAGTCAAAGATATGCTGGGGGCAGCCCGCAAGTGTCACCATTGTTCTGGTGCCAACATAATATGCCCACAACTTAGTAACCCAAACTCAAACGCCTTTGAAAAGGAAAGTGGGAGGGAACTGGAGCACCCAAAAGAACCTCATGAGATCATGGAGAGAATGTACAAGCTCCTTCAAGACAGTGGCAGGAATTGAACCCAGTCTTGCAACTCATTCTGTAAAGTGGGAAAATGATGAAATGTGAATCATGATGAGCTCACTGGAGCCTGACTGTCCACAGCGATAACTGATTGCCTGCACTTTGGATGAAGACACAGGACCTGATCTTGAACTAAGGATGCTATGCTCCGACCAGTCTGTGGATCTGTATCAAACAAAGGTGAGCGGACTTCTCTCTCTCTCTCTCCTGGATGTGTAAGATCAATAATGAATAAATGCACTTTTACAAACTTCAGCATAGATGTTGTGAGTGATCCATTGCTCCTCAATACCAGCTTCTGCACATGTGAGTGATTCCTGTAACATATCAGCATCACCACTACTTCTTCTGCAATGCCTCTAGTTTAAAGTTCAAATTACAGTCATTATCAAAATACATACATGTCATCAAATGTTACCCCGAGGTTCATCTTTTTGCTGGTGTTCACAGTAGAACAAAGGCGTACAATAGAATCATTGAAAAGCTACACACAAGTAAACACTGACAAGAAAAAATAATGTTCAAAAGAAACTGTGGAAATAAAAGAGAATGAATACATTCAAATAAATCAAATAGATAAATAAATATTAGATAGATAAATAATACTGATAACATGAGTTGCAGAGTCCTTGAAAATGAGTCAATAGTTTGTGTTCAGTGAATCAACACGAAGAGAATTTGTTACATGCCTGGGGTTCTGAAATGGTTTTGAGAGATGCAGCTCCATGCTCTCTAAGTGAAATTCTCAAATCCCTGCTTTTATCCTCTATGGTGGCTTGTAATCTATAATACGACCCCTCACTTAAGTAACTGAACATAATGATCGGGCTGTAATAAAGGTTTTCTCAATGAGCCAACATAGGCAGCTTCTCTCAGAATAGAGAGCAATGTGAATTGACTGCACTACAGGCTGCACAGCTGAAACTGGAATTGTATTACAACAAACGCTTCCGAAGCTGGCTGAGTCTCCAAGGGAAAGGGTCTCCTTAATGCTTCCATCTTTACAAGCTGCTTGTTATTTTGTACACCTCAGTAAGCACATCAAACAAGACTGCAGCAGTAAGCTTTTCTTTTATTTCCTCCGTCCCCATATCCCACCTGCAGTGTTCAATTTGCAAGAGAAGTTTGACTTTGTGGACACAGCACTTTGTGCCAGCGTTAGTTCTACACAAACAAGGGGATTAATTTCAAGGTGATTGGAGGAAACCATAGGGGGAATGTCAGAGATAAGTTCATTATGCAGAGTGTGATGGGTGTACATCGTGAGTAGTTTTGGGTGCTCTGTCATAATAACAAGGATGTAATGAAGAGGCTTTATAATGTATTGGTCGGACCACACTTCCAGAGCAGTTTTGGGCCACTTATTTAAGAAAAGGTGTGCTGCCATTGAAGAGGGTCTAGAGGACTTCAAGTGAATTATTTTGAGAATGAAAGGGTTAGCATGAAGAGCGTTTGATGGTTCTGGGCCTGTACTCGTTGAAGTTTAGAAAAGTGAGGGGGAATCTCATTGAAACCTATCAAACATTGAAAGGTCAAGATTGAGTGGACGTGGAGAGAAAGTTTCCTATAGTGGGGGAGTCTAGGGCAGGTGGGCACAGCCACAGAGTAGAAGAATGTCTCTTTAGAACAGATGAAAGGAGGAATTTCTTTAGCCAGGAGGTAGTGATTGTGTGGAATCCATTGCAATAGACAGTTGGGGAAGCAAAGTCATTGGGTATATTTAGAGAGGAGGATGATCTGTTCACAATTAGTAAGGGTGTTAAGGGTTACGAGGAGAAGGCGGGAGGATGGGGTTGAGAGGGATAATAAATCAGCCACGATTGAATGGTGGAGCATAATCAATGGCCTGATTCTGCTCCTATGTCTTATGGAATACCATACCAATGGTGGTAGTAGAGGCAGATATATTAGGGGCATTTAAGAAACTCCTGGTTAGGCACATGGATGATAAATAAATGGAGGGCTGTGTAGGAGGGAAGGGTTAGATTGATGTTGGAACAGGTTAAAAGGCCCATGCAACATAGTGCTTTGAAAGGCCTGCACTGTGCTGTTCCATGCTCTATATTTTGAAGATTGAACGAGATCCTAAGACCTGGGAAAAATTGGCATATAGTATTGAGTAAGGGCGAGTGTTGCCCATAGTGGCACAGCCATGATAGTTGATTATTATGCCTCCAGAGAGGCAGATTGAGTGCTGAACTCCAATGCTATACAGTAAGTGTGGATTTGCACAAATTCACAACCCACTGGCTAAAGAAATTTCTCCACATCGCTGTTTTAAATGGATGCTCCTCTATCCTATCCTGAGGCTATGTCCTCTTATCGTGGACTCCCCCACCATGGGAAACAGCCTTTCCACATCTACTCTGTCTAGGCCTTTCAACATTTGAAAAGTTTCAATCCCCCTCATCTTTCCAAATTCCAGCGAGTACAGACCCATAGCTGTCAAACCTTTCTTGTATGATAACCCTTTCTTTCCCAGAATCACCCTTGTGAACTTCCTCTGAATGCTCTCCAATGTCAGCACATCTTTTTTTAAATGAGGAGACCAAAACTGTTTACAGTACTCAAGGTGAGGCCTCACCAGTGCCTTATAAAGCTTCAGTATCACATGCCTACTCTGAATGTTAACATTGCATGCCAATCTAACCATGCCAATAGCTTTCCTGTAATACCATGGGCTCTTAACTTGGTAAGCAGCCTCATGTGTGGCACCTTGCAAAGGCCTTCTGAAAATCCAAATATTTTGAAAATCCAAATATCTCCTCAAAGAAATCCAACAGGTTCATCAGGCAGGATTTTCCCTTAAGGAAACCATGCTGATTTTGTCCGAACTTGTGTCTCTAAGTACTCCATAACCTCATCCTTAACAATTGACTCCAAAAATTTCCCAACCACTGATATCAGGCTAAGTGGTCCACAATTTCCTTTCTGCTGCCTTCCTCCTTTCTTAAAGAGTCGAGTGACATTTGCAATTTTTCATTCCTCTGCCACCATGCCAGTGTCAAATGATTTTTAAAAGATCATTACTAATGCCTCCAAAATCTCTACTGCTACCTCTTTCAGATTTAGAAAGGAAGCTGCACCGAACTAGACAGCAATGGCTGATGTGACGATGTTCTCCATGATGGAAGTGTAGAACTGCACCAGTATGTTCTGGGAAAGAGGAGATTTTCCAATCCCTGCAAGAAACACATCCTCTTTGTTAATTAAGGGGATATGTTTCTCCCATATAACCATAAAACAATTACAGCACAGAAACAGGCCATCTTGGCCTTTCTAGTCCTTGCCGAACGCTTACTCTCACTTAGTCCCTCTGACCCGCACTCAGCCCACAACCCTCCATTCCTTTCCTGTCCACATACCTATCCAATTTTAAGTTAAATGACAATACTGAACCTGCCTCTAACACTTCTACTGGAAGCTCGTTCCACACAGCTACCACTCTCTGAGTAAAGAAGTTCCCCCTCATGTTACCCTTAAACTTTTGCTCCATAACTGTCAACTCATGTCCTCTTGTTTGAATCTCCCCTAATCTCAATGGAAAAAGCCTATCGACATCAACTCTATCTATCCCTCCTCATAATTTTAAATACCTCTATCAAGTCCCCCCTCAAGCTTCTGCGCTCCAAAGAATAAAGACCTAACTTGTTCAACCTTTCTCTGTAACTTAGGTAACATTCTAGTAAATCTTCTCTGTACTCTCTCTATTTTGTTGACATCTTTCCTATAATTCGGTGACCAGAACTGTACACAATACTCCAAATTCGGCCTTACCAATGCCTTGTACAATTTTAACATTACATCCCAACTCCTATACTCAGTGCTCTGATTTATAAAGGCCAACATGCCAAAAGCTTTCTTCACCACCTTATCCACATGAGATTCCACCTTCAGGGAACTAAGCACCATTATTCCTAGATCACTCTGTTCTACTGCATTCTTCAATGCCCTACCATTTACCATGTATGTCCTATTTGGAATATTCCTACCAAAATGTAGCACCTCACACTTACCAGTATTAAACTACATCTGCCATCGTTCAGCCCACTCTTCTAACTGGCCTAAATCTCTCTGCAAGCCTTGAAAACCTACTTCATTATCCACAACACCACCTACCTTAATATTATCTGCATACTTACTAATCCAATTTACCACTCCATCATCCAGATCATTAATGTATATGACAAACAACATTGGACCCAGTACAGATCCCTGAGGCACACCACTAGTCACCAGCCTCCAACCTGACAAACAGTTATCCACCACTGCTCTCTGGTATCTCCCATCCAGCCACTGTTGAATCCATTTTACTACTTCAATATTAATACCTAACAATTGAACCTTCCTAACTAACCTTCTGTGCGGAACCTTGTCAAAGGCCTTACTGAAGTCCATATAGACAACATCCACTGCTTTACCCTCGTCAACTTTCCTAGAAACCTCTTAAAAAAAAATCAATAAGATTTGTCAAACATGACCACATGAGGACTCTAGATTGGATTTCTGATTTAACTCCATATCTCAAAGAGCAGGGTTAATTGACCATACTCAGCTGTTTCTTGCAACCACAAAGGTTTCTTTTGCTTGGTCTGATTTTATCTAGCCTGGTGGGCATCATAGTTGGCATGGAAGAGTTGGTAGAAGGGCCAATTTCCATTCTGAATTCTAAAACTATGACTCCCCCAACCTTCATGACCCAAAAATATGCTGATTGGTAGATTAATTGGCTGCTGTAGGTTTCCAATAGCGTGTGGATGACTGTTAGAATCTGGGGAGTTGATGGTAACGTAAGGAAATAAATAGTGTAAGATTAACAATCTCTTTCCTATACTCTGTCCCATCTTTGTTGTTGATCCAGCTGTTAGCTGGGGTATCAATGGCATATTTAACATTGACACAGTTTCTGTCCACCCAGGCTTTGGCACACAAGAAGCAGAGCAGGGAACCCAGCAACCACCACCATGGATCACCAGCGATAAAGGTCAGGATGGATGAAGTGTTATGAGCATTTCTATTCATTTGAGGTCTGTGGGTTAGGAAGGGTCTAGAAACCAACTTGTGGGGGTGGGGAGGGTAAAAATGAAGTCCGGACATTTAAGGAAACAAAATCCTGTAGATTATAGAAATCAGAAATAAATAAGAAAAGTTGCTGGAAATATAAAGTAGGTTAGGCAGTACCTGTGCCTAAAATGCTCCAAAGCAAGCTGCTATGAAGAAAAGTTATGGAGCTGAAATGCTAACTCTTCTTTCTTCATGGATAGATGTCAATTCATAGATAATTTGCTACTTTTTCTGTTATATTTCTGAACTTATCTGGACTCAAGCTATGACACTGAATAGCCTAATTCTGCTCCCAAGTCTTACGGACACAGTGATTTGTGGTAGGCACTGAAAGAGGGATAAAGGAGGGTAAAAATGAAGACGGGTAAAAAGAAATGAATAGAGCAACTGGAGAAGAGGAAAGAAAAAAGAGTGAGTGTGTAAGGGAAAGAAAGACTGACACCCTGGTATAGAAAGGTCAGGTTGAGTTTATTGTCCTGTGCACATGGTGAGGTACAGGCACAGTGAAAAACTTGCATGTAGCAGCATCACAGGCACATAGGCTCAGACAACACATAAAATATAAATTCTAGATAAATTTTACAACAAAATAATATCATAGAGCGAAAAAAAGACTGTGCAAAGGCAAGACACGGATAAAAAAGCAGTACAGTATGTACATTTGGGTGAGAAATGAAATTAGTTCATTATTGGAATTGGTTTCTATTGTCAGATGGACTGAGACAGAGGGAAAAATGCATCTTGCATACTGTTCATATGGCCTAAATCATCACACAGTGCTTTGAGGTAGTACGCGCTAAAACAGCACTGGAATAGAATGGTTTGAGCGGATGTGGAGAGGATATTTTCTATAGTGGGGGAGTCTTAGACCAGAGGGCAGAACTTCAGAATAGAGGGATGCCCATTTAGAATTGAGATGAAGAGGAACCTCTTTAGCCAGAGGGTGGTGAGTGTGTGGAGTTCATTGCCACAGGCAGCTGTGGAGGCCAGATCAGTGCGTATATTTAAGGTGGAGGTTGATAGATTCTTGATTGGTCAGGGCATGTAAAGGAGAAGGCAGGAGATTGGGGTTGAGGGAGAATACAATATGAAGTGTAACAACCACAGAGGAAGTGCAGTGCAGGTAGACAATAACGTGCAAGATAGATTGTAGGGTCAAGAGGGTGTCTTGTATTAGGGAGACATTCAGTAGTCTTAGAACAGCAGGATGAAATCTGTCCTTGAGCATGCTAGCATGTACCTTCAGGCTTTTGTACCTTCTGCCCAATGGGAGAGGAAAGAAGAGAGAAAAATAACATGACTCATTTACTTTCTCTCTATCTTGAAGATTATCGCTGGTATTAAGGAAATGCTGGAGCAAAAAGCAGGTCGGACATGAGTAATACACACAAAATGTTGGAGGAACTCAGCAGGTCAGGCCGCATCTATGGAGTTCAATAAAGAGTTGACATTTTGTGTCAAGACCCTTCCTCAGGACTGGAAATGAAAGGGGAAGAAGCTAGGATATGAGGGTTAGGGAAAGGGATGGAGTACTCATTAGAATGCGATAGGTGAAGCCAGGTGAGGGGGAAACTAGGTGGGTGTGGGATGGGGGATGAAGTGAGAAGCTGGGATCTGTGCTGTTTCAAGTTTCAGGTCAGAAAATGCTTCACTAGAAATAGGAATGAACTCCAGGTTAACATTGATCACATGATATCTGCAGGTGCTTCAATTTCACAGGCTGCCCATGAAGTTGCTAACTGACATAGTGACCATATTTCAGTCAATTAAACACAACTATTGCTCCTTTGCAAAGTGGAAATTAAGCCCCCGTTGAATGGAGAGGATGAAGTAACTCAAGAAGACCATCAGATAATTTTCATCAGATCAGCCATGCTCTGAGTGTACTAGGGAAAGAATAGTGAGGACCAATAATGAGAAAATAGTGATGTGGATTGTCTCACTGTGGTAACTGGGAATTGCATACTAGAGTAGTCATGAATACAATAGCAATGACACCAGTTATGATACAATGAAGTTTCAGAAACTTCACTAACTACATGTACCCATTGTTGTGGTAGAAAATTGGATTTACTATCTAAACTATGGATAATCATTTTATTTTGTAATCAGGATCTGGTTTGCTACTTAATGGAATCTTTTTGTCACCACCAATCAGTTATCAAAATGTAGTTTTACCAATAATCTCATCAACTGAGAATGTAAAAGTTGCACCAGATTCATGCTCAGATAGATCAACTTTGTCCAGTATCCTGGTGCACACTAGATATTAATAAATTGCCAGTTATTTCCAATGCCAACTCTGTGCGATCTTTCAGCTTGCTTCAATTTAATATCAGAGAATGTGTATAGTATGCAACCTGAAATTCTTACTCTTTGCAGAAATATACAAAACAGAAAAACCGCAAAGACTGAATGACAGAAGGCATTAGACCCCCAAACCATCCTCCTCCACACACGAGGAGTAAAAACTTTAACCTTACCTCCTCCCCTTCCCCTCACTTGCTCCAGCAAGCATCAATACCCCTCCCCACTATCCACCATGCAAACAATAGCAAAGCCCCCCAGAGACCATGATCTAGAGTCCATCAAAAACTACAGTCCATCCCAACACTTCGACATCTCAAATAGCCTCTTTCTCTCTCATTATTATGGGAGAGATATTGCTCCTGCAACAGATGAGAAGGAGAGCAATAGTTCACTGTTTCAATGTTACAATCTGCAGCAGTTAAAAATACTAGTAATTTGCTAAAATAACATTTTGCTCAGAGTTCCTCTTTAACAGCTGTGTTTGGACTGTTTCTCTCCACATGGGTGCTGCCTGCCCTGCTGTGTATTTCTGGCAACTTCTATTTTGTTTCAGAATTTCAGCATCTGTCAAAGTTCACTTCTGACAATGCCACATTAGAGTGTGGTTAGTCAATGGAGGAGAGTCGCAACTGTATTGGAATTTTTTTTTGCTGTGTCATGGCTGATTGTTGGACAGCCTTGGGGAGGTAAATGTCTGTTTTTAACCATCCCAAATGGCAGTGTCTCTACGGCTGATGTACTGTAGTACCAGTACTGTCGATCCGATTAAAGTCACAGTTTCCATCCCACACTTCAGCTGTTTTATCTTTGCTTTGTGTAATAACAGCAGAAATAGAAGTGGATTGCCAAAGGCCAAGTTGGATTTGGAAAGCAAATGCAGTTTTACTGGAACATTGCAATCGCAGTTGTGTGAAGTAGTCAGCTTGATAACATTGTCCATGGGACACAGTTCTTTATGAATCAACAGCTACAAGCCAAATCCAGTTTAATCTAAAATTATTCATTGTTTAATTAGAAATAAAAGCTAATCTCTTAGACCAAGCAGCCTCAAGGCAAATGGGTATTTAATAGAATTGAGATCCAGCTAAAAATGCCATATACCATTATATCAGATGGTTTACTGCTGGCCATGCTCTGGAAGAGTTAGTACTCTGAAATAATAAAGTCACATTTATATTTCCTCACATGAGGAAAAAAAAAATGGCTTGCTTCCCTGCTCACAGATGCTACTTGACCTTGCAGAATATTTTCAACACTTTGGATTGTGATACGTGTGGGATTTTCAGTTGACCTATGCTGAGCACCAATGAAATAAGCTTGCTAGCTCTTTGAGAGAGGAAACTATCTTCACTGTCTTCTTGCAGCAACACGCAAAGCATTGGTGGAACTCAATGGATCAGGCAGTATCTATTGAGGGACATGGACAGCTGGACAGCTGGACAGCTGGCATTTTGGGTCGAGGCTCTTCCGGACTGAAGAACGATGCCAACCTTTAACATTGTGCATTTCCCTTCACAGATGCTGCCTGACCTGCTGCTTGAGCTCCTCAAGCGTTTTGTGTATTATTCCAACATCTGGAATCTCTTATGTCTTTATCCTGGCTCTGCAGAGAGTCAATCACTCCTGTAGCTCTGCTAGTCCTTAAATCCAATTGGCCATTGTTTTCTCCAGGCTTGGGGGCAGCATTGAGCATTTTCCATCAGTAAATGTGATCATAGCTGTACTCTACTCACATGAATCTGTTTCCCTGTACAGTACTCAAATTCCTTTGGCAGCTGAAATTTCATCAAGCTCTTTTATATCAGTGTGGTGGCGTGGAACAGAGTTTACTTATTTATATGTATTATTTTATTTAGAGATGCAGTGCTGAATAGACCCATCTGGCCCAATGTTCCACACCGCCCAGCAACCTATTTATTTAGTACTAGCCTAATCTCAGGGCAATTAATAAAGATCAATTAATCTACTAGCTGATACTTCTTTGGACTGTGGAAGGAAACCCGCATGGTTCATGGGGGAGAACTTACAATCTCGTTACAGATGCCACTGGAGTTGAACTCTGAACTCTGGAGTGCCCTGAGCTGTGAGGCAGGTGGAGGAAAGAATAATTAATATAATTGAATGAGTCTGTGGGTTTGTGGTGGTGGCTTGCCTGATCACCTGAGATGGAGACGAGAGAGTTCTAGAAAGGAAGGGAGGAGTCCGAGACGGATCAAGCAAAGGTGAGTACTCTTTGGAAGTTGGGCTTGAAAGCAGGAAGCAGCTCGAATGTAGTCATAATGCATGTTGTTAGTCATAGTAACAAGCATGTAATGCTGAGGCTTTATAAATAATGGTCAGATTGCACTTGGAGCATTGTGAGTAGTTTTAATCTTCTTACCAAAGAAAGGCTGTGCTGGCCTTAGAGATGGTTCCAGAAGGTGTCCACAACAGTAACAATGGGAATGAAAGAGTTAGCGTATGAGGAACTATTGATGGCACTGGGCCCATATTAGCTGGAGTTCCTAAAAATGAGTGTGGTGGGGGGGGGGGTGTCGGGAATCTCATTGAAACCTATCATATATTGAAAGGCCTAGACAGAGTGGAGATGGAGAGCATATATCCAACAGTGGGAGCATCCAGGACCAGTGGGCACAGTCTCAGAATACATGGGCGTCACTTTAGAACAGAGATGTGGAGGAATTTCTTTAGCCAAGGAGTGATGAAATTTATTGCCACAGATAAGTTGGAGGCCAAATCATTGAGTATATTTAAGGTGGAGGTTTATAGGTCCTCAATGAGTAAGGACATCAAAGGTTACGTGGAGAAGGCAGGAGAATGGGTTTGAGAGGGTTATTAAATCAGCTTCGATGGAATGGCAAAACAGTCTAGATGGGTCAATTGGTCTAATTCTGCTCCTATGTCTTATAGCTTTATGGTCATCTCTGCATTGGAAGAAGAGTTGTGGATGTGGGCTTGAGCAGGTCTGAAACGAAGATATATCCATGAGGCCTAATTCAAGATAATATTTAGTAAGGAAAACGACTCTCCTGGGGAACTCAGCTGTACTCTTCCCTGCACCGAAACAACCTCTGGCAATATATTTATTTCCACTTCATGATATATAACATAGAAAAGTGTAGAACAATGTCGTCCCAAACTAAATGAACCGCTCATATGTAATGTTTAGAAATTTCTTATAACTAATTTCCTGTCTTCTTTGTCAGAATAAATGAGAATTAGAAGCAGAGTGCTGGAAGAAATCAGCAAGTCAGGCAGCATCTATGAAGGTGATTGAACAGTCAAACGTTGATGGTTTATTGCCCTCCATAGATGGTGCCTGTGAAGTTCATTCCAGCATTTACGTGTGTTGCTTAAGATTCAGAGCATCTGCAAAATAGAGACCATAAGATATAAGAGCAGAGTTATGCCCATTTGGCCCATTGAGACTTGTGTTTAGAATTAGAACCAGAATCAGGTTTATTGTCACAGAATTATATGAAGTGAAATTTGTTGTTTTGTAGGAACAGCACAGAGCAAAGTCATAAAATTACTATAAAATTAAAATAATAAATAATAATATGAATAAAATAATAAAATGGTGCAAAAAAGGAATAATGAGGTGGTGTTCATGGACCATTCTGAAATCTGATGGAGGTAAGGAAGCTGTTCCTGAGTGATTGCGTGTGTCTTCAGGCTTCTGTATCTCCTACCCAGCTATACACCTCCCCGCAACGAAACAATCTTGGTTGTTACAAGGTAACAAAAAGCAAATCTGAATTTATTTCTAATTGAACACTAGTTTAGTCACATTGTGAACTTCCATTGAAGTAAGAAAGCAGCAAAACTCTCGGTAATGAAATCTGGAAAATGTGCTTTTGAAAGTAATTCATAATTGGAGCAGCTACAAACCTCAATATATTAATGAGATCAACTTGTCTGCAGTAAAATGCAGCAGATAGAAATCTTCATATGGGCAATTTGAAAAGAAACAGTTTTCAAAGAGATTAAAATATCTTCTACAAGTCACTAAATTTTGATTTTAATCAAACAACTCACAAGGTAAATGTATTTATTTTATTTTTAACTCCAGCTTTCAAACAGCCAATTTTACCTTCTCTTTTGAACTTATGGGACTATGGGGAACTGAACAGATCAAAACTCATCCTCCCTCTGAGATATGGAAGCACTTTAATCATTTTATCATGCTTTTTGGTCTTCAACCTTGCTATCAGCCAATTGCAATGGGAAAAGATATTGAACTATTTAATGAACATCTGAATGTGGCTTGCTTTTATCATTTTGAATTCTACAAGGAGGACTGTTGTAGAGAAGCAGTATTCATCATCAAGGACCTCCACCACCCAGTCCATACTCTCTTCTCGCTGCTACCATCAGGAAGGAGGTAGAGGAGCCTCAGGACCTACACCACCGTGTTCAGGAACAACTATTACCCTTGCACCACCAAGCTTCTGAACCAGTGTGGATAACTGCTCTCACTTCAAAAATGAACTGATCCTACATCATATGGGCTCACTTTCAAAGAAATGCAACTCATGCTCTCAATAATTATTATTTACTTATTTATTATTATTATTATTATTATTATTTGTATTTGTATTTGTACAGTTTATTGTCTTTTGTACATTAGTTGTTTGTCCATGTTGGTGTGCAGGGTTGTATATGATGTACTTTGATAACAATTTTACTTTGAATTTTAGATTTTCCTGAGGATGAAGAGAAGGATTCTGATATACACGTAAAAGCATTTTGCCTACTTTGGATATTACTGTGCAATTTTCACGGGAAATACTTAAATAAGCCTGCATCAAGTTTCATAATCTCCAGATACAAACGAGGTTAACCCATTCAAGGTAAGCACTTTCTTCCTCCAAATTCATTGTAAAAGAAATGTTGTAAAGATGGAACAAAGAAATCCAAAGCTTCAGTGATCAGAGTGTATTTTCATATGCAGGGCTCTTCACTTATAATTTTCACAGAGGACAAGGCCATTGATATTGGACAAGCTTATATCAATTGAATAGGTACTTTTGGTTTAGTTTAATCCAGGCAGTTTGGTACCATTCAAATGTAAAGATAACTGAAATGAATTGAAGCACTGTAACTATTTAAAAAATTCTGGGCATCTTGGGGAACTAAACCTATGTACATCAAAGTGGAATCAAACAATAGGTGTATTAGCAATGGAGGCTCTTCATATATTTCTGGGATATCACTACGAGGATTACACTGACAGTTATTGTATGTCTCATTCCCTCATGAAAGGTGGGTGGTAAGCCCACCCTCTTGAAGCCTTGCAATCCTTCTTGTGCAGGGATTTTCCACACCAAAACGCATGGCCTCCTTTATGATCTGGCCAGTCGTAGGTTGGAAGAACAATCTCATATTCTGTCTAGGGAGCTTCCAAACTGATGGCATGATCATCAATTTCTACAACTTCCAGTGATTATTCCTCTCTCCAACCTTCTCTCTTTTTCAATTCCCTTTTGTAGAACCACTTCTCTTCTCATCTGTAATCACCTCCTTCAGGCTCCTCTCCTCTTTCCTTTTCTCATATGGTCCACTGTCCTCTCCTATTAGCTTCCTTCTTCTTCAGCCCATTACTTCTTCTACCTATCACTTCCCACCTTCTTATTTCATTGTCCCTCTGCCACTCACCCACCTTCTCCTTTCACTTAGTCCCACCTATCACCTGCCAGCCTGTACTTCTTCTCCACCCCTACCTTCTTACTCTGGCTTCTGCCCCGTGCCTTTTCTGTCCTGATAGAGAGTCTCTGTCTGAAGCCTCAATTGTTTATTTCTTTCTATAGATGCTGCCTGACTTGATGAGATCCTCCAGGAATTTGTGCGCTGCTTCTGGTGAAGGTGTTTGCACAGTGTCATAGAGGTTTGATACAATTGGATCCTCAACTTCGTAACTGGAAGAAAACACTCTGTGTGGATTGGTGATAATATCTTCTCCTTTCTAATAATCAACACTGGCATACCTCAGGGGTGTGTGCTTAGACCAAAGCTCTATTCCCTTAACTATGTGGCTAGGTATCACTCAAGTACCACCTATAAACTTGCTGATGATACAACCATTGTTGGTAGTATCTCAGATGGAGATGAGAGGGTGTACAGGAGCGAGGTATACCAGCTAGTTGAGTGGTGTTGCAGCAACACCCTGGCACTCAATGTCAGTAAGATGAAAGAACTGATTGTGGACTTTAGGAAGGGTAAGTTGAAGGATCCTCATAGAGAGATCAGAAGTGGAGAGAGTGAGTAATTTCAAGTACCTGGGTGTCAATATCTCTGAGGATCTAACCTGGTCCCAGCATATCAATGCTGCTATAAAGAAGGCAAGACAGCAACTATATCTCATTAGTAGTTTGAAGAGATTTGGTTTCTCAACTAAAACACTTGCAAACTTGTACCATGGTGTACATTCCAACAGGCTGCATCACTGGCTAGTATGGAGAGGCAACTGCACAGGATCAAAAGAAGCTACAGAAAGTCGTAAAATTATTCAACTCCATCTTGGGTACTAGCCTCCATTGTATCCAAGACATCTTCAAGGAGTGGTGCCTCAGAAAGGCAACATCCATTATTAAGGACACCCATCACCCAGGACATGGCCTGTTCTCATTGTTACCATCAGGGAGGAGATACAGAAGCCTGAAGGTACATGCTCAGCAATTCAGGAACAGCTTCTTCCCCTCTGCCATATGATTCCTAAATGCCATTATTTACAAAAAGTTATCCACCAGTAAACACTATAGCAGTTCCATGCTTTGTCCATTGTGAACTCCTTGCAGTCCGATCTCTCTCTGCCACTGAAAGCGATGAGCCCTGTTTATTATGCACCAGGACATACTATCTTTAATTACCCACAAAGCTAACTTAAGACTACACGTGAAATTAGAATATGATGCACCCCACAATGTAGTTACAGTCATATTACAAAGTAAACGGAAGTACTTAAATACAGTATATAAACAACGTATAGATGTTTATACATCCCCATTACCAAAGAAATGGAATACCCTGCCATGTTTGGTGGGAAAGGCACTATAAAGCCAAACCCCTGTCGGACCCATTATGAGAATATACCGGGGGAAGACATTCAAGTGCACACACCCAGCACAATGACAGCAGAATGTCAAGGCAATGTTAGTGTGTGTGTAGATGCATGTATGTGTAAGGAGTGTGTTTACTGAGCAATCTCTGTCACACAGTACATGTGAAAATAATACACCAATAAAAGCTGTGCACAACCACAGAGTTTCAGTCCATTTATGTCAAAACAGAGCAAGATAAATTTAGAAGAAATTTAAAACCATTTTTGAAAGGGCAGTGGAGGCAGTTTCAAACAGTTTCAGCATAAATACAGAGGAAAAGAAAAAATATCTCAGCAGGAATGAAGTTCAGAAATAGAAATTTCCAATGATACATCATCATGATTTAACCATACTCCGAACTTCAGGATTCGAACTAAATCTGACGTAATTTTTTTTCTCCCCTAATGCAGTTTTGTCTTGGATTTATTTTCCTGCCAGCATTGGGTATGCTCTATTACAAGTAATATTTGCTTTGGAGCAGCAGTAGAATCTTCTTAGGCATTTGTTAAATATGACTGGGACTAGCAGCGAGGATGCTGTGGTTGGCATAGCCCAGAAGGGCCAAAGGGCCTGTATTCTCGTTGTGTCCCTCTATGGATCTACGACTCTATGAAACTGTTAGTTCGTTAAGGAGCTAGTACAGATATCATGGTCAGAATGGCTGCCTTTAATAGTGATTCTGTAACCTTGTCAAATATAAGAGGGAAATTTTGACTTGGACAGAAATGCACCATTAAAGAACAAAGACACCTCAGTACATTTAACCATCACATTAAACCTGGCCTTCATCGTCAGCAACCAGCTCTGTGGAGGATAAAAATGGTGTTGACATAAATATACATTCAGTTAACCGGGTTGGTAGCAGTGGAGGCTGATTCATCATCGATGTTGCAGGTTCAGAATTTCAGCTTCACTGGCCTCCTGTTTTTGGGTTTTCATGTACACTGCAGGCAAGGCTTACAAAATCTAGCAAAGGTGTAAGTTTATAAATAGCAGAAGAGACAGTTCCTTTGTACAGTCAGCTTCCCCAGAAATCTGCTCCGATTCAGTTTAACAGTCAGTCATCCCCTTCAAGCTGTCCTCTCCAGATTCGTAACCACGCAGTTCCCTTTGCACACTGTCACTCTCTTCCTTTAGTGTGATGGCTTGCAATTCGCCAACATCGACCGTGCCAGATCCTCTCTCCAACACAACTTCCTCTCATCATATTCTTCATCTCCCTTACTCAATAGCTGATAGTGCCCTTCAGAATCTTCACAAGCAAATTCAATTTGTGGCTGTACCATTGTGTACAGTTTGGCTGTACCTTTGACAGGTTCTTGTCTTTCCCTCCCCGCTCCTCCTTCTCTCCCCTCTTTTACTTGCTCTCTCCCTCTCCCTCTTATTTCTTTACACCCTTCTTGCTGTTTTCTTTTTCCCTCTCTTCCTCCCTTCTCAACTCATCCTTTCCCTTCTCTCCCTTCACTTTTTCTCTCTCTTGCTCTCCCATCTCTGATCTTCCCTTCTTCTTTAACCCTCCAATCCTTCTCTTCCCCTTCTCCCTCTAGAATATTGCAGCTACATTAAACATCTGGACCTCGTTCAAACAAACATCTTGCTTTATTTAGAGATACAGCATGGTAACAGACCCGTCTGGCCCAACCAGCCTGTGCCACACAATTACATCCATGTGACAATTAACTGAAACATCACTGGAATGTGGGAGGAAACCAAAACACCAGGAGGAAACTCAGCATTCACAATGAAAACATATCAACTCCTTACAGACAGTGGTGGGAATTGAACTTGTGTCGCTGGCACTGCAATAACATTATGCTAACCTGTTGTTACCTTGCCACCTACGAAGAGTTTGTTTTGAATGACTCAATAAAAACTTGAGGATCTCAATTTTCTCATCAGCATATTGCATCTTTTGGATTGAACCTCTGAGTTCAGGTAACTTCAGATAATCCTTGTTTCTCCCAGTTACTCTTCCCTAAATGCTGAGTGGGATAAAACTAGACAAAGTTCATGTTGATTTAGCTACAAGAGTAGAGAAAACTTATTTCACTCAATCCTGAACACCAGAGGTTCTGCGGATGCTAGAAATCCAGATTCATCAGCATCATTATGTGCCTTGTTGTATTATGTGGGTGATCATGGTCTTCTACTTGTCTTTAATCTGTGAAGTTCTAATGGGCTCTTCAAAACTTTTGCCTGTCCTTCCCTTGATGTAACTCATGAGCATTACGTGCTGTTGACTGCAACTTTTTCCTCCATCAATATTTCCCGTCACTGCAAGATATTCGAGCCTCTTTTTCCTCAGTACCTGTCCCAGAAATCCCAGGTGCCATTTCTCAGTACATTTCCTAGGAACTTAGCAGGTCAGGCAGAACAGAGGAATAGAGTTGATGTTTTGGGCCAAGACCCTTCATCAGGACAAGTAACATTGCTTTCTAGCTCTAAGATGCCATGTCCCAAGCTAAGAGAAAAGAAGAGTTAGCTCAGTAGGTATAATTTTAGTAAACTTTGGCTCATCAGCTAGAACTGTTTTGTGTGTATTGAGCTCAGACTGAGCAAGGACCTTTTAAAGCAAGTTCAACACAACATCAAAATAAAACAATCTTCCGATGTTGTATGTCAGATTCAGATTTCTCTGCAGTATGACTCTATGAATCTATGCTAATGGATTACAAGGATCATGTTGGATTTGAGGATCTGGTTTATAGGGAAAGATTGAATAGGTTAGGAATTTCTTCGCTAGAGCATAGGAGAATGAAAGGAGATTTGCTAGATGTATACAAGATTATGAGGGGAAATGGATTCGGTAACTGCCAGTAGGCCTTTTCTACTGAGGATGAGCGAGACCAGAACTAGGAGTCATAAATTGAGGACAAAAGGTGAATTATTTAAGGGGAACATGCGAGGAATATTCTTCACTCAGAGGATGGTGAGGGTGTGGAACGAATTTCCAGCAAAAATGGTGGATGCGGGGTCGATTTCAACATTTCTGGGAAATTTGTATAGAACTCAGCAGGTCAGGGGACATTGGCAGAAAAACAATACAGCACACATTTTGGATGCATTACCTTGTATATTTCTCTTTCCAGAAATGCTGTCTGACCTACTGAGCTTTTTCAGAAATTCATAGTTTTTATTTCCTCACAACTTGGATTTGTGCAGTTGCTTTAAAGTAATGGAAGCTCCAATCCACTTCAAAGGAGCATTTGATAGACATTTTGATGCCAGTGAAAATATCAGGAGTGGTTAAAATAACTTGGTTAAGTAAGTACAAAGTAAATTTATTATCAAAGGAGATATATGTCACCATATACTATCCAGAGAATAAATTTCTTGCAGGCATTCACAGTAAAACAAAATTATACAATAGAATTAGTTTAAAACTATGCACAAAGACGGACAAGCAAAAGAAGAAAAATTGCAAATGCAAATAAACCCCGTATAATAATAAATAAACAAATAAATAAAACTGAGAACATGAGTTGTAGAGTCCTTGAAAGTGAGTTATCCATGCTGGTAGAAAACAACTTTGACCAGCGACCAATCCAGACATCGGAAGTTTGAAGAGAAGGGGACTTCAATCAGGTCCACTGCCCCAGTACACAAGCTAGCAGTGGGTCAGCACAATAAAAAAGAGCTTTGACTAATGACCCATTGATGTTTGTGATTGATTAGCAAGATCCAATTAAAGGAAGGCAGGGGGAAACGCGGCAACCATGGTCTGAGTGGACAGAGTGAGAGTGGTGATCTTGAGGCCTAAACTCTTCGAGGCTTCTGTGAAGCGAGGCTTCAATCCAAGAAAGCGATGGAAAGAAAAGCTCAGGGTTATATTTTTCCTTTTTCTCTTCTTTATACCTGCTCAGATCGGAGGCAGGATAGTTGAATGCTCCTCTCGCGGAATGCGGGAAGGCCGGGAGACCTCCCGAGTCCCTGACGACTACAAGCTGCGAGAAGTGCACCCAACTGTGGCTTCTAACAATCCATGTTAAGAGTTGGAGTTGAAACTGAATGAACTCTGGATCATTCAGGAGGCTGAAGGGGAGATAGATAGGGAAGACAGAGAGGTAGTTATACTCAAAGTGCAGGACACAGGATCTGGGTGACAGACAGGAAGGGGAAAGTGGTTAAGGAGCCAGTGCAGAGTACCCAGTGGCTATTCCCTCCTCAATAACAGGTATATTACTTTGGATACTGTCCGGCTCTGAAGGGAAGGGGAAAGTAGAGGCACATTTTGGTGACAGGGTATTTATTAGTTAGGGGAACGGACAGGAGATTCTGTGGATAAGAACTAGATTGCCGGATGATATGTTGCTTCCCTGGTGCCAGTGTCCAGGATATTTCAGATTGAGTCTTCAGCGTTCTTAAGTGGGAGGGTAAACAGCCAGAAGTTGTGGTCCATGTAGATACCAATAACATGGGTAGGACAAGGTGCTAACTTAAAGGGCAGGACCTCCAAGGTTTTGAGGGCACATAATAGAGCAAAAATTAGTGGAAAGTTAGAGAATTGGGAAACTTTTATAAACCAACAGAAGGTAACCAAAAAAGTCAGTAAGAAGGTAAAGATGGAATATGAAAGTAAGCTATTAAAGAGGATACCAAAAGTTTCTTCAGATGCATAAAGTGTAAAAGAGAGATGAGAGTGGATATTGAACTGCTGGAAAATGATGCCGGAGAGGTAGTAATGTAGAACAATGAAGTTGTGGATGAACTGAATAAGTATTTTGCACCAGTCTTCCCAGTTGAAGACACCAGCAGCATGGTGGAAGTTTCAGGTGTCAAGGCTCATGAAGTGTGTGATGTTACCACAAATAGAAAGAAGATTCTTGGAATACTGAAAGGTCTGAAGGTAGATAAATCACTTGGACCAGATGGTGTACACCCCAGGGTTCTGAAAGAGTGGTTGAAGAGATTGTAGATGCATCTGTAATTATCTTTCAAGCATCACCAGATTCTGAAATCGTTCAGGAAGACTGGAAAATTGCGAATGTCACTCCATTCTTCAAGAAGGGAGGGAGGCAGAAGAAGGGAAACTATAGGCCAATTAGTCTGACCTCAGTAGTTGGGAAGATGTTGTAGTTGATTGTGAGGGATGAATTCTCAGGGCACTTGAAGGCATATGGTAAAATAGGCTGTAGTCACCGTGGTTTCCTCAAGAGAAAGTCTTGCCTGACAAATCTGTTGGAATTCTTTGAAGAAATAACAAACAGGATAGAAAAAGGAGAATTGGTTGATGTTGTGTACTTAGATTTTCTGACAAGGTGCATCACATGAATCCACTTAACAAGCTACAAGCCCATGGTATTACAGGAAAGATTCCACCATGGATAAACCATTGGCTAATTGGCAGGAGGCAAAGAGTGGAAATAAAGGGAGCTTTTTCTGGTTGGCTGCCAGTGACTACCGGTGTTCCACAAGAGTCTGTGTTGGGACTGATTCTTTTTATGTTATATGTCAATGATTTTGGATGTTGGAATTAATGGCTTTGTTGCCAAGTTTGCAGACAATATGAAGATAGGTGGAGGGGCAGGTAGTTTTGAGGAACTAGAGACACTACAGAAGGACTTAGACAGATTAGGAGAATGGGCAAAGGATTGACAGATGGAATACAGTATCAGGATATGAATGGTCATGCACTTTGGTAGAATAAATGAAAGAGTAGACTATTTTCTAAATGGAGAGAAAAAATGAAATTCTGAGGCGCAAAAGGACTTAAGAGTTCTTGTGCAGGATTCCCTAAAAGTTAATTTGCTGGTTGAATCTGGTGACGATGTTAGCATTCATTTCGAGGGGTCGAGAATATAAAAGCAAGGATGTAATGTTGAGAATTTAAAAAACACTGATGAGGCCATGAGGCCTCACTTGGAGTATTGTGAACAGTTTTGGGACCCCTATCTTAGAAAGGATGTTCTGAAACTGTAGAGGGTTCAAAGGAGGTTCAGAAAAATGATTCTGGGATCGAATGGCTTGTCATATGAAGAATGATTGATGGCTCTGGACCTGTATTCACTAGAATTCAGGAGAATGAGGGTTGACATTGAAACCTATTGAATGGTGAAAAGCCTTGACAGAGTGGATGTGAAGAGGATGTTTTCTGTGGTGGGAGAATCTAAGACCAACAGACACAGCCTCAGAATAGAGGGGCATCCTTTTGTATGGAGATTTCGAGAGGAATCTAGAGAGTGGTGAATCTGTGGAATTTTTCTTTTGTCTCAGGCAGCCGCAGAGGTCCAGCCTTTATGATAGATCCTAGATTGGTCAGGGCAAGAAGAGATATGGGAAGAAAGCAGGAGATTGGGCTGATAGAAATATTGTATCAGCCATGATGAAGTAGTGGAGCAGACTCAATGAGCCAAATGACCTAATTCTACTTTATTTATTGTCTTATGGTCTTATAGTTCAGGAACCTGATGGTTGAAGGGTATCAATATTCCTGAACATGCTGGTGTGGGTCTTGAGGCTCTTTGTTAATGGTAGCAGAGAGAACCTGATGGTGGGGGTCATTGATGGTTGAGGCTGCTTTCTCATGGTAGCGCTCTTTGTGGATGTGCTCAGTGGTGGGAAGGTATGTTAGCAAGTATGTCATGAACGATTCCAAAGAATTGAGCCAAGGCAACTGAAGACTCTGCAGAGGAAGATAGAATTGTGCAAGGCTATAGGTCCAAGAATTGTCCAAGGCTATTGTCAATGAATGGGTGGTGAATGAAAAACGTATATGAAGCTTTGGAGGAAATGAATACAGAGATATGAATAACAGAAGAGTCAATATACTATGCCTTTAAGAGCTTGTAAGTTTCCTGCCTCCTCTAGGTAAGCCACAATATTAATAATTGCCAGACTATTAGCTGCCCCATTATTCCATAGAGTGACAAGTCAGCATTCTAATTAAAGTAGTGAATGTGGGGATAGCTTCCTAACTCATCCTTCTAATCTATTGATATTGTTATCAGTAGTAACACCCAGAATACTATCTGTGCAGAAGCCAGACCTATTTTTCTAGATGTCTTAAAAAAACCCTCTGTAACCGCAAGATAAATGAAGTCAGTACTAATCTTTTAAAAGGCATCTTTATAAATTTGTATTGAGGAATAATTTAAAAAGAATAGGATTTTAAATTGGTTGGCTAGTAGTCTGAATAATTAATTCAAATTGCTCTGGTGATAATAAAGTTAGCCTTTTCATTGCATGTCAAGATAGATTGCCTCTCTGAAATTAAACATGTGAGTGTCAACTTTATAATTTTAAGTATAGATCAGGTTGATCTTCTGTCAATGTTAATGTGCAAGGTTTCTCAGGGTCATTACTGATTGTCATAGAGAAGGATAGGTAGGCTTATTGTCCTGGGAGCTGAGTCAATAAACAGCTTTATAGAGTGATCAAGATTTCAGTAGAGTTCAGAGGCAGTACACTGACCTTTCTATAACTTAAATCCTTGTGGAGCATTTCCTGAGTCAGCTTTACCTATTACTGGTCAAAAGCACTTAGGTATTTATTGTAACTAGAATATAATTGGATTAGAATATAAAAGCAAGGATGTCATATTGAGGCTTGATAAAGCACTTGGAGTATTGTGAACAGTTTTGGGCCTCCTCTCTAAGAAAGAATGTGCTGATATTGGAGAGGGTTCACAAAAAAGTTCACTAAATATGATTCAGGGCTTGATAGCTCTGGGCCTCTGCTCGCTGGAATTCAGAAGAATGAGGTGTGATGTCATTGAAATCCTATTGAAAGTTGAAGGGCCTTGATAGAGTGGATGAGGAGAGGATGTTTCCTATGGTGGAGGAGTCTAAGACCAGAGGATATAGCCTCAGAATAGACGAACATCCTTTTGGAATGAAGATGAGGAGGAATTTCCTTAGCCAGAGAGTGGTGGTTCTATAGTATTTTTTGCCACAGACAGCTGTGGAGGCCAAGTCATTGAGTATATTTAAGGTAGAGGTTGATAGGTTCTTGATATGTGGAGAAAGCAGGAGATTTGGGCAGAGAGGGTAAGTGGGTCAGGCATGTTGAAATGGCAGAGCAGACTTGATGGGCCAAATAGTCTTATACAGTAATATTGTCGAATGGCGTGTGTGTGTGTGTGTGTGTGTGTGTGTGTGTGTGTGTGTGTGTGTGTGTGTGTGAGAGAGAGAGAGAGAGAGAGAGAGAGAGAGAGTGAGAGGGGGAGCAAGTGAATTGGACTTCACACAGTGCCTTTTGTCCTTTTCAATTAATCTGCCTTCTTACTAATCCACTCTCTCCAGTGTATAGATTCAAACAAATGCAACATTTTATTTTCACTTACAGGCTTTCAACAAGAAAGTCTAGAACGTATTATTCATTCCTAATTGCCCTTGAAATTCATTGCACACTTTCACTGACTGTATTTCACAACGGTATTGGATAATGATTTATAGAATTTAGACTCAACAATGAAGGACCAGTAATGTACCATTTCAGGATGATGTCTGACTTCGAGAATCAGATCATTATCTGATTTACAATTATACAATTTGTATTTCACATCGCTGCGTTCATTTCCTCAATACCATCATCTGTAATCTTCCCTGGCCCTGCAATTTTTCACCACTGCATTTCCAGCCTTGCACAAACCTGTCTTCCTCTTTTGTTGGCTGACCCAATTCTTTGCAATTTAAACTTTATGATATCAGACATTAGCTTGTCCAAGGTATTTTATTCTCTTTCAATATCTTCCCTAGTACCAAAATTTTTCTAGCAAAGTGTAGTGAACAGCAAGGAAGACTATCAGAGCTTGCAGTGGTATCTGGACCTGCTGTAAAAATGGACTGAAAAGTGACAGATGGAATTTAATGCAGTTAAGTACAAGATGCTGCAGTTTGTTAGGACCAACCAGAGTAGGCCATATGCAGTGAACGGTAGGGGAATGAGAAGTGTTGTAGAACAAAGGGATCTGGGAATACCGGTCCATAATCATTGAAAGTGGCGGCACGGTTATATGAGGTCATAAGGAAAGCTTTTAGCATGTTGGCCTTCATAAATCAAAGTACTGAGTACATGAGATGTGATGTTGTGTTGAAATTGCTTAAGACTTTGATATGCTGTGTGCAGTTTTATTTATCTACCTACGGGAAAGATCTAAAGAAAGTTGAAAGAGTACAGATAACATTTACAAAGATGTTGCTGGAAATGGGAAACCTGAGTTACAAGAAAAGATTTAATAGGTTAGGACCTTATTCTTTGGAACATAGAAGATCGAGGGGAAATTTAATGGGAGTATGCAAAATCATGAGGGGTACAGATAGGGTAAATGCAAGTAGGCTTTTTCCATTGAGGTTAGGTGGGGACTACAACTAGCGGTCATGGGTTAAGGGTGAAAGGTGAACTGTCTAAGGGGACCATGAGAGAAACCTTCTTCCCTCAGAGGGTTGTGAGAGTGTAGAACAAGCTGCAAGTGGTGCACGCGAGCTTGATTTCAATGTTTGAGAGAAATTGTGATGAAATAAAAGCTATAAATTTCTGCAAAAACTCAGAAGGTTAGACAGCATTTGTGGAAAGAGAAATATACAAGGTAATGCATCCAAAATAATCACTGTTCTATTTTTCCACCAATGCCCTCTGACCTACTGTTTGTTTAGTATTTTTCTGATTTCATTTTAGATGGAGTCATAGCATCACAGAACAGTACAGCCCCTACGGCCAACCTAGTCCATGCCAAACCATTAATGTTCCTAGTCCCATTGACCTGCATCCTGACTATAATCCCCCTTATCCCTCCCATCAACGTATCTAATCAAATTTCCCTGAAATGTTGAAATTGACCGCACATCCACCACTTTTGCTGGCAGCTTGTTCCATACTCTCACCATCCTCTGAGTGAACAAGTTTCCCCTCATTTTCCCCTCAAATAATTCAACTTTTACCTTTAACCTATGACCTTTAGTTCTGGTCTCACCCAACCTCAGTGGAAAAAGCCTCCTTGCATTTACCATATCTATACCCCTCATAATTCTGTATACATTTAGCAATCTCCTCTCATTCTCTGACACTCTAGGGGATAAAGTACTAACTTATTCAACCTGTCCTATAGTTCAGGTCCTCAAGTCCAACAAGATCCATTAGCATAGATTCATAGAGTCATACTGTAGAGAAATCTGAATCTGACATACAACATCGGAAGATTGTTTTATTTTGATGTTGTGTTGAACTTGCTTTAAAAGGTCCTTGCTCAGTCTGAGCTCAATACACACAAAACAGTTCTAGCTGATGAGCCAAAGTTTACTAAAATTATACCCACTGACCTAACTCCCCTCCTTTCTTCTTAGAGTCAGAAAGCAATGTGATCAGTCCTGATGGAGATCTGCCAATGTAAACTGACAACTAATTGCAGTCCAGTGTAGGTCTGTAGTCTAGAACAGCTTTCGCTGTGTTTTTTTTTACGTAGTTCAGTCTAGTTTTTGTACTGTGTCATGTAACACCATGGTCCTGAAAAACGTCTCATTTTAACTATGTACTGTACCAGCAGTTATGGTCGAAATGACAATAAAAGTGACTTGACTTGACTTGACTTGAATTGCAACAGACACTAAATACTGGAGGAACTCTGCAGCTCAGGTAGCAACGATAGAAAGTAATAAAGAGTTGACTTTTCATTCTGCGACCCTTCATCTGGGCTGGAAAGGAAAGGGGATGAAACCAGACAGGAAGGTGGGAGTGGTAGTGGGAGGACTACAAGCTAGAAGCCGTTTGGGTGAGGGGATAAAAAGAAGCCAGAGGTGATCGGTGGAAAAGGTAAGACGCTGAAGCCTTCTTCATCCAGCATTTTCTGTGTGTCGCTCCAGATTTCCAGCATCTGCAGAATCTCTTGTGTTTATGATAACTAATGATAAACATTGATTTTGGATTTCTGATTTATTATTACTGTGCCATGTAGTGAGGTACAGTGAAAATCTCGTTTTGCGTACTCTCCACACAGAGCAAGCCATTCCACAGTGCATTGAGGCAGTGCAAGGTAAAAACTATAACAGAATGCAGGAAAACATGCAACACCTGTGCATAAAGTGCAAGATCACAATGCAGATTGTGAGGTCAAGATTCACTTTACGGTACTGGGGAACCATTCAATAGTTTTATAACCATGCAGTAGAATGATACAACCATTATGTACAGGTATTGCAGAGAACAAATGTCTCGGGTGGTACATAAGGCTGTTTTATGCTGGATGGTGTTGAATTTCCTGAGTGCTGTCTCTTGCATTCTGTCTTGTGGGTAGGATCCACTGGTTATATGATAACATAGAATTGGCTCACTCTCTGAAAATTCACCCTAATGTGATTCCAACTTTAACAAATTACAAGATCCTAAATTCAACTCCTCCTCTGTGTTTTGCTGGTAGGTCTCAGCCACGACAGTGAGCAAATCAGAAGGTTCAAAGTACATTTATTACCAAAGTATCTATGCAGTACACAACCCTGAGGTTCACCTTCCCACAGACAGCCGTGGAATACAGAAAGCCATGAACACTATGCAAAGAAAAACATCAGACCCCCAATGGGCAAATGAAAAAAGAGAAATGAGGGGAAAACACAGAATATAAAACACTAACCACACAGTTATCAAAAAGAGTCCGTGTAGATTCAGTCAAGCTGAGATCAGCCTAACCAAGCTCTGTGCCTTCATTACCTGCAGGCTGCAGGGCCAGTCCGCCCCAATCAAAATAGCACAAAACCCACAACAATAAAAGGAGTGGCAGCATCTGTGGAAAGCTAATGGTTAAGGTTGGAGACCATTAAATGGGAAAGGTGAGGTGTTAAGTCTGTACCTCATTCGACAGGTACAGCCTGACCAACTGAATGCTTTCAACATACACTCGGTGGCCACTTTATTAGGTATGCCTGTACACTTGCTCGTTAATGCAAATATCTAATCAGTCAAGTGGCAGCGAGTCGACACGTAAAAGCATGCAGACCCAGTCAAGAGGTCCAGTTGTTGTTCAGGGCAATCATCAGAAAGGGGAAGAAATGTGGTCTAAGTGACTTGACTGTGGAATGAATGTTGGTGCCGAAGAGAGTGGTTTGAGTGTCTCAGAAACTGCAGATCTCTAGAGTTATTAGAGAATGGTGCAGAATTGCAAAAATAAGATATTCAGTGAGGAGCAGTTCTGTGGGGGAAAGTGCCTTGTTAGTGATTGAGGTCAGAGGGGAATGGCCAGACCGGTTCACGCTGACAGGGAGGCAACCGTAACTCAGCAACAGAGGTGTGCAGAAGAGCATCTCAGAATGTATAACATGTCGAAGCTTGAAGTGGATAGAATGCAGCAGCAGAAGGCCACACCAGGTTCTACTCCTGTACCTAATACAGTGGTCACTGAGCGCATGCTGTAAAACTCTCTGTTTTGTTGCAGCAGTGCGGCGCAAGACAGAAGATAAATTACAAGTTACAAAATAGATGAATAGAGCAAGGGACAAATAATGAGTTAGTGTTCATGGACTGTTCAGCATCTGATGGTAGAGAGGAGAAGGTTTTCTTCAAGCTTTGAGTGTGGTTTTCAGGATCCTGTATCCACTCACCGATGGTGGTAACTTAAAGAGGGTGTGCTCTAGTTGGTTAGGGATGCTGCCTTCTTGAGTCTCCGCATCCTGAAGATTTCCTTGATGGCGAGGAAAGCTGTGCCCGTGATGGATCTGGTGGAGTCCACAACCATCTGTAGCCTCTTGCGCTTTGAAGGCTGCGTACCAGGCTGTGAGACAACCAGTCAGAATGCTAGCCTCTGTATATCTATAGAAACTTGTAAGTCTTCAGTGACATAACAAATCTCACAATGCCTTACAACTAATGAAATGGAACAGGTCTGTCCTCCCGCAAACAAAAAGTATTAGCATTTCACCATCGTCTGGCCTTTTCTGCTTTATTTTCATTTTGAAGGGTTGTCATGACTCTAAGATAGAAGACATAGCAGTTTATTCAACTGCAAGTCCCTGCAAAACAAAATGATATGCAAATGATCAGGTATCTACATTCAGCACTGCTGACTGAGGGGCAGGTATAGGCCAGCATAATTGAAATAATAAAAAAAGTAAAGCATAAATGCTGGGAGAACTCAGTCAGTCAGTTTCTTCCGTGCCATAGATGTTGCCCGAGCTGTCGAGTTCCTCCAACATTTTGTGCTTGTTGCTCTATATTTCAGCATTACCTTCTCAAAGGCAGTAAGGAATGATTATAAATTTTGGCCTTGATAGTACTGCCCAGAATCTGTAAATGAATACAAATATATTTTGCTCCCATTTAGATTTACCTACTGAAAAGACAGGAATTGCAAAAAAAATCAGATAACTCCAAACAGTTGGTGTAATTGATATAAGATCTTATTGGTAACAGAGAACTTTACAACTGGAGATTCATGAACACAACTGAAAAACTCTGTGCTGCATTATTCTGCCATCAGGCGAGGGGTTTAAGTCTTCACATCTCATATGAGTCTCTGCGCCTGTCTCATTCCTGGTTTTGCAAATTTTATAGTAGCTGCAAAGAGTTAGAAATCTTGTCTTTCTTTTCCTTCTCTTCAACTTTACAATTCACATTTTGTTGCTTAGGTTTCCTTTATCTTTAACCTTTCCCAAAGAACATACGACACATTTTGCACATCCTTCCTCCAAATGCCTGAATCAATAATGATAATTTCCCTGATAGCTTTGCAACCGTGGCAGCTACGTGTCTTCTGATTTTGGGTTATATATGCTCTGAATTCCATCAGAGCATATTTAACCCAAATGGCCACAATGTTTGGGTTGCCTGTAGAGTGGAGTACCTCCAAACAAATTTTGGCCCAACACAGACCCCTGTGGAATACCACTGGTTGCCAGCAGACAGCCAGAAAGGACTCTATTTATTCCCACTCCTTGCCTTCTGCCAATCAGCCACTACTTTATTCATGCTAGAATCTTTCCTGTAACACCATGGGCTTATAGGTTAAGCAGCCTCATGTGTGGCACCCTGGCAAAAGCTTTCTGAAAGTCTAAGTATACAATGTCAACTGATTCTCCTTTGTCTATCCTGCTTGTTATTTCTTCAAAGAGTTCCAACAGATTTGTCAGGCAAGATTTTCTCTCAAAGGAACCATGCTGACTATGGCTTATTTTATCATGTGCATTCAAGTACCCAGAGACCTCATCCTTAATAATCGACTCCAACATCTTCCCAAACCACTAAGGTCAGACTAACCGGCCTATAATTTCCTTTCTTCTGCTTCTCTCCCTTGTTGAAGAGTGGAGTGACATTTGCAATTTTCCAGTCTTCAGGAACCATTCCAGAATCTAGTGATTCTTCAAACATCATTACTAATGCCCCCACAATCTCTTGAGATGCCACTTTCAGAACTCTGGGGTGTACAGCATCTGATCCAGGTGACATATCTACATTCAGACCATTCTGTTTCCCAGAAACCTTCTCTCTAGGAATGGTAACTTCACACACTTCATACTCCTGACACCTGGAGCTTCTACCATACTGCTAGTGTCTTCCATGGTGAAGACTGATGCAAAATAGTTTGTCCACCATCAGTTTGTCCACCATTTCATCGTCCCCTGTTACTACCTCTCCAGCATTGCTTTCCAACTGTCCAATATCCAAGCTCACCTCTCTTTTACCCTTCATGTATCTAAAGAAACTTTTGGTATCCTCTTTAATATTATTGGCTAACTTACTTTTGTATTCCATCTTTACCTTTTCAATTACATTTTAGTTGACTTCTATTGGTATTTGAAAGCTTGCCAATCCTCTAACTTCCCACTAATCTTTGCAGTATTGCATGACCTCATTTTCGCTTTATGTTGGCTTTGAATTCTCTTGTTAGCCACGGTTGTGTCATCTTTCTTTTAGAATACTTCCTCTTTGGGATGTATATATCCTGTGCCTTCTGAATTGCTTCCAGAAATTCCAGCTATTGCTGCTCTGCCATCATCCCTGCCAGTGTTCTTTTCTAATCAATTCTGTCCAACTCATCTCTCAAGCCTCCGTACTTCCCTTTACTCCACTGTAACATTGATACATCTGACTTTAGCTTCTCCTTCTCAAATTTCAAGGTGAATTCAATCATACTATCATCACTTGCCCCTCAGGGTTATTTTACCTTAAGGTCTCCAATCAATTCTGATTCATTGTGCAACACCCAATCCAGAATTGCTGAATCTCTAGTGGGCTGAACCAGGAGCAGCTCTAGAAAGCTACCTCACAGGCGGGCTTCAAACTCCCAGCCCCTCCCCCCAAATCCAGCACCAACCTGATTTTCCCAATCTACCTGCATATTGAAATCCTGTATGACTATTGCAACATTGTCCTTTTGGCATGCATTTTCTATCTTCCATTGTAATTTGTAGGCCATACTGCTTTGGGGTCCATATACAATTCCCATCAGGGTCTTTTTACCCTTGCAGTTCCTTAGCTCTGTTTATAATGATTCAACACTCCCTCACCCTATGTTACCTCTTTCTAAGGATTTGAATTTGTTTTTAACCACAGAGCCATGTCATAACATGTCTCTTCTACCCACTTCCTTTCTGAGTCTCGGAGGCAGACTCAGTGCCAGAGACCTGACCGCTGTGACTCTACTCTGTTAGGTCATACCCTCTGACGATATCCAAATTGATATACCTGTTGTTCAGGGGGATGGCCACAGGGGTACTCTGCACTGGCTCCTTAATCACTTTTTTGTCACCCTTTTTCCTGTGCCCTGCACCTTGGGTGTGACTCCTTCCCTGTGTGTCCTATCTATCACCCCTTCTGCCTACTGAATGACCTGGAGTTCAACCAGTTCCAGCCGCAGCTCCATAACACAACTTGTTAGAAGCTTTAGATGGATGCACTTCTTGCAGTTGTGGTCGTCAGGGACAAAGGAGGTCTCCCTGCCTTCCCACATCTCACAAGAGGAGCAGTTCACTATCCAGCCTGTTGTTCCTACTGTCCCTATCTGAGTAGATATAAAGAGAAGAAAGGAACTTGAGCTTTTCTTTCCTTTGCTGTCTCTGAGCGAATCCTCTCTTCGCGGAAGCCTCAAAGAATTTAACACTCAAGACCACGATGCCCGCTTGGACGACAACCACTGTGACAATAGCTGAAGCGCTTGCCCCTGCCTTTCTTTAATTGCTCTTACTAATCAATCGCAGACACCGATTGTCACTAGTCAAAGCTCCATTATGCCGCCACAACCTTTCAACCTTGGGTAGTGGACCTGATTGAAGTCCCCTTTTCTCCAGACTTCCAATGTCCGGAATGGCTGCTGGTCAGAGAGCTACTATGCTTTTGTGTGCAAAAGACAACAAATTGACAACAAAAAAGAAAGAAATAATAATAATAATAATAATAATAATAATAATAATAATAATAAATATAAATATAATCAAAAATTATCAAGAACGTAAGACGAAAAGTCATTGATGGTATGTCCATTGGTTGTGGGAACATTTTAATGAAGTTGAGTTAAGTTATCCCCCTTTATTTAAGAGCCTTATGGTTAAGGGATAGTAATTGTTCCTGAACTTGCTGGTATGAGTCCTGATGCTCCTGTATCTTTTTCCTGATGTCAGCAGTGAGAATAGAGCATGATCTGGGTGGCGGGGGGTGGGGGGGGGGTGGTGTCCCTGATGACGAATGCTGCTTTTTAAAGAGTTTTCCAAATCACTTATCTTCAACTTTGTCTGAAACCTGGCCAGCAAATTGAAAAGCTGAAAAGCTTAAATGACCTCCAAAAACTTAAATGATCTCTGTTGCTTGTTGTAAGTTATTTCATTAAACTCCCTTATCTACATTTACCATATGTTTAGAAGTGTATGTCTCTATTCAGACTGAAGGCTGGAAGGTAATCTGCAGTGACCAAACACATCATGTGTCTCCAAGCACAGCTGCTGCCCACTTCCGAGATTGCTTCATTTCTTTCTCTCTTAAGTGGTCCTCTGTGACAAACAAGCCGCTGTGGTACGTTCATTACTGTTGAGGGAAAACCATCCCGTAGGAACACATAAACATGGGATTCAATGGGAAAGAGGTTTCACGATGCAGTTGGTTTTCCAAGGATGCCACCAGTTTATATTTTGGGGATTAACAGAACTAAGAAGAATAGGGGCAAGTATTGCTTATTGTTCCAGAATAGGTTTGAACAAAGAGATCTCCCTCTGTCTTATTAAGAATCTATGATTTGTATCAGGTACTGTATATTTTCCATGTTTGCTCTATAAGATTGCACCCATACAATCCTGCCTTAGCTGCCTTCTAATTCCTTGAATGGATAAGCCCCACAGCTCTCATGTCCCCTTTCCACTTTAAAACCATGAGGTATAGGAGCAGAATGAGACCATTTTCCCCTCAGAGTCTGCTCCACCATTCCATTATGGCTGTTTTATTATCCCTCTCAATCCCATTCTCTTGCCTTCTCTACATAACCTTTGAGGCCTTTACTAATCAATAAACAGTAAACCTCCACTTAAAATAAACCCAATGACTTGGCCTCCACTGCCGTCGGTGGTAATGAATTCCACAGATTCACCAACCTTTGACTAAAGAAATTCCTTCTCATATCTGTTCTGTTCTGAGGGTATGGCATATGGTTCTAGAAGCTCCCACTATAGGAAACATCCCACCCCCCCCCCAAATCCACTCAAGCTAGGCCTTTCAGATATTCGATAGCTTTGAAAGAGATACCCCCCACCCCCACCACTATCCTTCTAAACTCCAGTGAGTATAGAAGCCCAAGATATGGGCTGAATAGGTTGTCTCTATTACTTTAGGAGAATGAGAGGAGAGAATGGGTAGTTGCTGGAGCTGTTTTGTGCTGTATCTATAACAAGCTAAGTCTTGACTGAAATGGCTATATTTTATTACCTTCCTAAGACTAAAATGACAAGCATTGAGATTAATCTCTTTGCCTTTCAGTGATGGGTGATACCATCACAACTCTCAGGTGATTCTAAATGGTGCTGTATGCTAAACTGCATTAATCAAATGTCAGTAGGGCCCTTTTACCTCTGTTACCTATTGGGTCCCAGTGATGAATGGATATGAAGATGGGAAAGAGAAACAGCTCGAAATGAGTGACCTGGAAGTTGAGGAAAGCGGGATTAGGCTCTATTTTGATTGGCACAAACAAAGCCTCATTCTGAATGAAAGAAGTCGCTCAAGGAGGATGAGTCAAATAATGAACTATAATGATCTGTGGTAGGCCAATATTTCTGACCAGTACATCCTGTGGGGCCCAGCAGAGTCAATTCCTGCTGAGATTAATTGTGAAGACAAGTGAATCTGTTAGAAAAGGCAATTGGTTCCTTTCTCTAATCATCCTTTTTTTCTGCAGAATCCAGGAGCCCACTGGAACCATGGGGATTTTGAATTATTCCCCTAATGGACTGACAGCTAGTGCTTCAGTTCCTTGCACAAACGATTAGATGCAGATTTGTGAAGCGGAGTCAGGTACGCAACAGTTGGTAGCTTGGGGTCAGAATCAGAATCAGGTTTATTACCATTGGCATGTGATGTGGAATTTGGTAACATAGGAGCAGCAGTTCAATGCAATACTTAATCTAGCAGATAGAAAAAAATAATAAATAAAGTAAAACATAATAATAAATCAACAAGTAAATCAATTACGTATATTGAATAGATTAAAAAATGTGCAAAAACAGAAATAATGTATATTAAAAAAAGTGAGGTAGTATTCAAAGCTTCAATGTCCATTGGAGAATCAGATGGCAGAGGGCCCAATGCACCGTATGCCTTCTTAACCACAGAGTCAACCTACGCAGCTGCTTTGAGCGTCCTATGGACTCGGACCCCAAGATCCCTCTGATCCTCCACACTGCCAAGAGTTTTACCATCACTACTATATTCTGACATCATATTTGAACTACCAAAATGAACCACTTCACACTTACCTGGGTTGAACTCCATCTGCCACTTCTCAGCCCAGTTTTGCATCCTATCAATGTCCCATTGTAACATCTAACAGGCCTCCACACTATCCACAACACCCCCAACCTTTGTGCCATCAGCAAATTTACTAATCAATCTCTCCACTTTCTCATCCAGGTCATTTATAAAAATCACGAAGAGTAAGGGTCCCAGAACAGATCCCTGAGGCACACCACTGGTCACCAACCTCCATGCAGAATATGACTCGTCTACAACCACTCTTTGCCTTCTGTGGGCAAACCAGTTCTGGATCCACAAAGCAATGTCCCCTTGGATCCCATGCCTCCTTACTTTCTCAATAAGCCTTACATGGGGTACCTTAACAAATGCCTTGCTGATATCCATATACACTACATCTACTGCTCTTCCTTCATCAATCTGTTTAGTCATTCCTCAAAAAAATTCAATCAGGCTGGTAAGGCACTACCTGCCCTTGACAAAGCCATGCTCACTATTCCTAATCATATTATACCTCTCCAAATGTTTATAAATCCTGCCTCTCAAGATCTTCTCCATCAACTTACCAATCACTGAAGTAAGACTCACTGGTATATAGTTTCCTGGGCTATCTCTACTCCCTTTCTCGAATAAAGGAAAAACATCTGCAACCCTCTAATCCTCCGGAACCTCTCCCATTCCCATTGATGATGCAAAAATCATCGCCAGAGGCTCAGCAATCTTGTCCTTCACCTCCCACAGTAGCCTGGGGTATATCTCATCCGGTCCCGGCAACTTATCCAACTTGATGCTTTCCAAAAGCTCCAGCGCATCCTCTTTCTTAATATCTACATGCTCAAGCTTTTCAGTCCATTGCAGTCATCACTATAATCACCAAGATCCTTTTCCATAGTGAATACTGAAGTAAAGTATTCTTTAAGTATCTCTGTTATTTCCTCTGGTTCCATACACACTTTCCCACTGTCACACTCGATAGGCCCTATACTTTCACGTCCTATCCTCTTGTTCTTCACATACTTGTAGAATGCCTTGGGGTTTTGCTTCATCATGCCCGCCAAGGCCTTCTCATGGCCCTAACTGGCTCTGCTAATTTTCTTCTTAAGCTCCTTCCTGTTGACCTTATAATCTCCTAGATCTCTAACATTACCTAGCTCTCTGAACCTTTTGTAAGCTTTTCTTTTCTTCTTGACTAGATTTATTACAGCCTTTGTACACACGGTTCCTGTACCCTACCATAACTTCCCTGTCTCATTGGAACATACCTATACAGAACTCTACACAAATATCTCCTGAACGTTTACCACATTTTTTCTGTACTTTTCTCTGAGAACACCTTTTCCCAATTTAAACTTTCAGATTCCTGCCTGATAGCCCCTTACTCCAATTAAATGCTTTTCTATCTTGTCTGTTCCTGTCTCTCTCCAATGATATTGTAAAGGAAATAGAATTATGATCACTATCTCCAAAATGCTTTCCCACTGAGAGATCTGACACTTGACCAGGTTCATTTCCCAATACCAAATCAAGTACAGTCTTTCCTCTTGTAGGCTTATCTACATATTGTGTCAAGAAACCTTCCTGAACACGCCTAACAAACTCCACCTCATCTAAACCCCTCGCTCTCGGGACATGCCAGTCAATATTTGGGAAATCAGGATATCGTGTACGTGATCTGAAACATACTGGACCCTGGCACCTGGGAGGCAAACTACCATCCGAGTTTCTTTCCTGTGTCCACAGAATCGTCTGTCTGACTCCCTAACTGTAGAGTCCCCTTTTACTACTGCCTTCTTCTTCCTTTCCCTACACTTCTGAGCCACAGGGTCAGACTCTGTACCTGAGGCATGATCACTGTTGCTTCCCCTAGGTGGGCTGTCCCCCCAACAGTACTCAAACAGGAGTACTTATTGTCAAGGAGTACAGCCACTGGGGTACTCTCTAGTATCTGCCTCTTCCCCTTCCCTCTCCTGACTGTTACCCACTTGTCTGTCTCCCTTGGCCCCGGTGTGACCATCTGCCTATAGCTCCTCTCTATCACCTCCTCACTCTCCCTGACCAGGCAAAGGCCATCAAGTTGCATCTCCAGTTCCCTAATGCGGTCCCTTAGGAGCTGCAGCTCGACACATCGGGTGCAGATATGTCTGCCGAGGAGGCTGGGAGACTCTAGGACCTCCCACATCTGACACAGAGCACAGAAAACCAGCCTCACACACATTCTTCCTTTCCATAATTAACATAGGTAAACCTACCTTGCCTTGTTACCACCTAAGCTCGTTGATCCAAAGCCCTATTACTCTACCACCCTTTCACTCCGCTGCCCGCTGGATATGGCGGTCTTCTTTTTAAACTTTTCCCACTCTACTGGCCGATGTCACGCGTCTGCGCAGTCTTGCCTCTCTTTTACCCCAAGTAGTAGGATTGCCTTTGCTCTGGAGATCCTTATCCTTGATTATGTTGGCTATTTTCCGAAGCAGTGGGAAGTACAGACAGGGTCAAAAGAGGGAAGGTTGGTTTGCATGCTGGACTGGGCTCCGTTCAAAACTCTCTGCAATTTCTTGTTGTCTTGGGCAAAGAAAGTGAAGTTGAGTTATTTATTTAGTTATTTTTTGGTCACTCCTTCATGCTTTAATGTTTTATTAATTAACTTTGAATTCATATTACATATTTACAGCCATTTTATTACTACATGTTTCTGAATACCTGGGACAGTAAAATCTATGACAACACACTGATAGCATTGTTGAAGCACTTGCTGTTAGCCTTGCCTCCTGTCGTGTTCTGGCTGTGGGATCTTCGCACTTCAAAGAAATGGCAAGTAAGTGAGCGAGCAAAGGATATCTGGAACATAATATGGAAAAGCACAAGGTCAACCACTTCATTCCACGAAACAGAAGCATGAAGTTCCCATGTGCCTTCTACATTTTTATTGCTGGAAGCTAACATCCAGGTAAAGTGAATAAGAACTATCATGTCATGTTGGCTATTATTATAAAATGATTTGAAGGCAGGAGTAAAGATGTTTTACTGCCTTGGTGACATGGTCCCTCGGGTAGTGCAATTCAGTTTGGTCTCCTGAATTAAGAAAGGATATGGTTGTCATAAAGGGAAAGATTCATTATCCTGGTTCCAGGTATGAAGGGATTACCAGTTGAGCGGAAATTGAACTGACTAGACCTGTTTTTTTCTCGGTAGTATAGAGGAATAAGAGGCAATCTCATTGCAGTTACAATATTCTGACAGGGTTCAACAGGCTGGATGCAGGGAAGATGTTTCCTTTGGTCGAGAACCAGGGCCATAGAATAAAGGTGAGCCATTTTGGACTGAGGTCCCCAACCATAGGAAAAGACTGAAGACATTCACCCTATCTGAGGCCCTCATGATTTCATACACTTTGTTAACACCATAAGACCATATGATATAGGAGCAAAATCAGGTCATTCAATCCATTGAGTCAGGTCTGCCATTTCATCATGGCTGATCCATATTCCCTCTTAATTCCATTCTCCTGCTTTCTACACCCTAACTAATCAAGACCCATCAACCTCTGCCTTATATACACCCAATGACCTAGCCTCCACTGCCACCAACTCTACAAGTTTACCACCCTCTGGCTAAAGAAATTCCTCCTCATCTCTGTTCCAAGTGAACATTTCTCTATTCCGAGACTGTGCCTTCTGGTACAAGGTTCACCCATGATAGGAAACATCCTCTCCATATCCAGTCTATTTTGGCCTTTCAACATTTGATGTTTTAATGAGATAACCCCCTCATTTTTCTAAATTCCAGCCCATACAGCCCCAGAGCCATCAAACGATAACATTTTCATTCCTGAAATCATTCTCATGAACCTTCTCTTGATCCCTTCCTATGTCAGGACAACCTTTCTTAGATAAGGGGCTCAAAACTGCTCACGATGCTCCAAGAAAGACCTCACCAATGCCTGATAAAGCCTCAGTTTTACATCCTTGCTTTATATTCTCGTCCTCTCAAAATGGATGCTGAAATTGCATTTGCCCTCCTGTCCACTGACTCAACGTGCAAGTTAACCATTAGGGAGTGAAGTCAAGTCAAGTCAAGTTAATTGTCATTTTGACCATAAACTGCTGGTACAGTACACAGTAAAAAATGAAACAATATTCCTCCAGGACCCTGGTGCTACATGAAACAACACAAAAGTGGACTAGACTACAGACCTGCACAGGACTACATAAAGTGCACAAAACAGTGCAGGGCAGTAAAATAATTAATAAACAAGACAATAGGCACAGTAGAGGACAAATTACAATATAATAATAAATGATGTAGATGTCAGTCTAGACTCTGGGTATTGAGGAGTCTGATGGCTTGGGGAAGAAACTGTTGTACGGTCTGGTCGTGAGAGCCTGAATGCTTCGGTACCTTTTGCCAGATGGCAGGAGGGAGAAGAGTTTGTATGAGGGGTGCATGTGGTCCTTCACAATACTGTTAGCTTTGCCGGTGCAGTGTGTGGTATAAATGTCTGTAATAGCAGGAAGAGAGATCCTGATGGTATTCTCAACTGACCTCACTATCCGCTGCAGGGTCTTGTGATCCAAGACAGTGCAATTCTTGAACCAGGCAGTGATGCAGCTGCTCAGGATGCTCTTGATACATCCTCTGTAGAATGTGATAAGGATTGCAGGTGAGAAATGGACTTTTCTCAGCCCTCGCAGAAAGTAGAGATGCTGCTGGGTTTTCTAGGCTATGGAGCTGGTGTTGAGGGATCAGATGAGATTCTCCGCCAGGTGAACACCAAGAAATTTGGTGCCCTTAATGATCTCACCGGAGGAGCTGTCAATGTTCAGCGGAGAATGGTCATTCCGTGCTCTCCTGAAGTCAACAACCATCTCTTTTGTTTTGTTCACATTCAGAGACAGGTTGCTGGCTTTGCACCAGTCTGTGAGCCTCCGCACCTCCTCTCTGTATGCTGATTCGTTGTTCTTACTGATGAGACCCACCACGGTCATGTCATTGGCGAACAGAGTGAACAGCAGTGGACTGAGCACACAGCCCTGGGGGCCCCTGTGCTTAGTGCGATGGTGTTGGAGATGCTGCCTCCGATCCAGACCGACTAAGGTCTCCCAGTCAGGAAGTCTGGGAGTGTCCAGTTGCAGAGGGAGGTGTCAGGCCCAGTAGGCTCAGCTTTCCAATCAGTTTCTGAGGGATGATTGTGTTGAATGCTGAACTGAAGTCTATGAACAGCATTTGAACGTACGTGTCTTTTTTGTCCAGGTGGGTTAAGGCCAGGTGGAGGGTGGTGGTGATGGCATTGTCTGTTGAGCGGTTGGGACGATACATGAACTGTAGGGAGTCCAGTGAGGGGGGCAGCAGGGTCTTGATATGCCTCATGATGAGTCTCTTGAAATACTTCATGATGATGGATGTGAGAGCAATGGGATGGTAGTCGCTGAGGCAGGACACTGAAGACTTCTTTAGTATGGGGATGATGGTGGCGGCCTTGAAGCATGTTGGAATGACGTGTCCTGCAGGAGGACCCCCAAAAGCTTTGCAGCTTGGATTTTTGAATTTTCTGCCTGTTTAGAAAATAGTCTTTGCGATTCTTCCTTTTTACCAAATTGCATAACCAGACATATCTCAACACCGTATTCCATCTGCTTTGTCCATTCTCCCAAACTTTCTAAGTCCTTTTCCAGGCTTCCTGCTTCCTCAGAACTACCTGCACCTTCACCTATCTTTGTACTGTCTGCAAACCTGGCCATAAATCCATTATCCAAATCAATGACATATACTGTAAGAAAAAGCAGTCCCAACATTGACCCTTGTGGAACACCAATAGTCACTAGAGGTCAACTAGAAAAGGCTCAATTTATTCCCACTCTTTGCCTTCTGCCAATCAGCCAATGCTCTATGAATTCTAGTATCTTTCCTGTAATACTATGGGTTCTTATCTTGTTAAGTAGCCTCATGTGTGGAACCTTCTGAATTTCCAAGTATAAATCATCCACTGATTTTCCTTTGTCTATCCTTGCTTATTATTTCCTCAAAGAATTTCAAAAGAGACCTTATCCTTAACAATCATAGAAACATAGAAACATAGAAAACCTATAGCACAATGCAGGCCCTTCGGCCCACAAAGTTGTGCCTACCTTAGAAATTACTGGGCTTACCTATAGCCCTCTATTTTACTAAGCTCCATGTACCTATCTAAAATACCCTATCGTATCCACCTCCACCACCATTGCCAGCAGCCCATTCCATGCACTCACCACTCTCTGAGTAAAAAACTTACCCCTGACATCTCCTCTGTACCTACTCCCCAGCACCTTAAATCCGTGTCCCCTTCAGCCCTGGGAAAAAGCCTCTGACTATCCAGAGAAATCAATTTGTACATTTTCCCAACTACAGAGGTCAGGCTAGCTAGCCTATAATTTTCTTTCTTCTACCTCCCTCCCTTCTTGGAGTGACATTTGCAATTTTTCAGTCCTCTGGAACCACGCTCCAGAACCAAGTGATTTTTGAAAGGTCATTACCAACTCTTCCACAATCTTCCCAGCCATCTCCTTCATAACCTTGGGGTGTAGTCCATTTGGTCCAGGTGACTTACTTTCAGACCTTTCAGCTTCCCTGCCACCTTCTCCCTAGTAATTGAAATTGCACTCATTTCTGCTCCCTGACACTCACCAACTTCTGGCATACTACTAATGTCTTCCACAATGAACAAGGATGCAAAATACATATTTAATCCATCTGCTATTTGCTTGTTCCCTATTACTACCTCTTCAGTGTCATTTTCCAGTGGTCTGATATCTACTCTCTTTTACAATTTATATATCTGAAAAATCTTTTGGTATCCCGTTTGAAGTTATTGGCTAGGTTATCTTTGTATTTCATATCTTTCCTCTTTATGGCCTGTAATTTCTTTTCTGCATTCTTTCCCATTTAATAACATATACAGCAGGGTGATCTAAACAGGTACCAGTATTCCAAGTGCAGCTTCACCAAAATCTTGTACAATCAACTACACCATGACCTCTCAACTTTTATACTCAGTGCCCTAGCTAATGAAAGCATCCTTCGTTACCCTACCTGCCCGTGGCACTACTTTCAGGGAATTGAATTGAAAATTGAATTGACTTTATTTCTTACGTCCTTCACATACATGAAGAGTAAAAATCTTTACGTTATGTCTCCACCTAAATGTGCAATGTGCAATGATAGTAATTTATAATAAATAGAACAGCCAATGTAACATAGAAGTAGACTCATAACAGCGTGAGTTAATCAGTCTGGTGGACTGGTGGAAGAAGCTGTCCCGGAGCCTATTGGTCCTGGCTTTTATGCTGCGGTACCATTTCCCAGATGGTAGCAGCTGGAACAATTTGTGGTTGGGATGACTCGGGTCCCCAGTGATTGTACGGGCCCTTTTCTCACACATGTCATTGTAAATGTCCTGAATCATGGGAAACTCACAACTATTGATGCACTGGGCTGTCCGCTCCACTCTCTGCAGAATCCTGCAATTAAAGGAGGTACAGTTCCCATATCAGGCTGTGATGCAGCCAGACAGGATGCTCTCAATTGCGCCCCTGCAGAAAGCTCTTAGGATTTGGGGGCCCATAACAATCTTTCACAACCATCTGAGGTAAAAGAGGCACTGTTGTGTCTTTTAAACCACACAGCTGGTTTGTACAGTCTAGGAAGGACCCTTGGTGTTGTGGATGCTGAGGAACTTAAAGCTGTTCACCCTCTCAACCCCGGATCCATTGATGTCGATAGGGGTTAGCCAATCTCCATTCCTCCTGTAATCCACAACCAGCTCATTTGTTTTTGCAACGTTGAGGGAGAGGTTATTTTCTTGACACCAATTTGTCAGGGAGATGGCTTCTTCCCTGTAGGCCATCTGATTATTGTTTGAGATTAGGTCAATCAATGTAGTGTCGTCAGCAAATTTAGCAGATTAGAGCTGCTGGTGGCGACACAGTCATGGGTATACAGTGGTAAAGGAGGGGACTTAGTACAGAGCCCTGAGGGGCTCCTGTGTTGAGGGTCAAAGGGGTGGAGGTGCGGGTGCCCACTCTTACCACTTGCCAGCAATCTGACAAGAAGTCCAGCTGCAAAAGTCAGAGTCAAGGCCGAGGTCTGTGAGCTTCCTGTCAAACCTGGATGGAACTATGGTGTTGATTGCTGAATTGTAGACCAAGAACAGCTTTCTCACATAAGCATCCTTCTTCTACAGATGTGTAGTGACAATATGTAGAGCAATGGCTATTGTGTCATCTGTCGATCAGAATCATGAACTTGCTCTGTTCTGCAACACTCCCTATAACCGTAGCTTTACAAAGACCACTAGAGTGTAAGTCAAACTCCACAAAGGAGGAAACAAGAGCCTCGGGAATTGTTCCACCAGGTTCAAGAAAATTACTACCCTGCAATCATCAGGCTCTTGAGTAGAAGGGGATAACTCACTTGCCCTATCATTAAAATGTTCCTACAATCAATAATCTCACTTCAAGGACTCTTTATCTCGTTATTTTATATTCTCATTATTTATATTTTTATTTGTACAGTTTGTTGTCTTCTGTACTCTGGTTGATCTTTCATTGAGGCCGTTATACTTACTATTCTATAGATTAGCGAAGTATGCCCATAGGAAAATAAATCTCTGGATTGTATATGGTGACATATATGTACTTTGATAATAAAATTTACTTTGAACTTTGAAGATTCTGTCTCCAGCTATTATTCAATTGTGTTTCATTAGTTGTAATATGCTCTGGGGCATATGACCCCCTAAAACAACTGTAGATCAGTCATTATTTTCAATGAACAGAAACTTGAATTTTGTTGTCATTCCCTTCCAGTGGACAATTTTGATCTCCTCTCAATGTAAGTGATATATTCTGTAAATCCTTCAGTCTTATTACATTTTTAGCCTGCTCATTTGCTCTAATGCAATCTCCCGAACTCATTCTTTGTGTCTCTGCCCCATTTATTCCTCAAGAGCACCCAATCATAAACCCATATTACCTGCCTTATTACTTTCATTTTTCTTGCTAACTGGACTAGAATTGCATCTTCGTTGTAATGGAATGTACTATTAATGTGGTTCTACCCCTGTTGTAGGCGATGAGGAACTGGTTATTGCTGTAGCTCTTTGCTGCAAGCTGGATGTGCAGAACTTTGCTCTTAACTGAAGATAATTAGCAGTTTCAAAAGAAACCGCAACCAACAATTGTCCCAATACTTTAATGTATCCGAGAGAATCATCCCTAGTAGAGGATGTGAATATTATTTCCTTTGTAGCTTATTGGCAAATACATGGTTTATTGAGCTATTGGTTTGTAACATAGAAACTTTGCTTAATTGCTGGCAGAAGAAATATCAGTTGTAAAAAGAGATTTAATTCTGCACCTATATCCCTTCAAATAATTTCTTAACATTTTCCTGTGTACATATAACAACAGAACAGTACTGCTTAAGAATAGGCTTTGGATGATGGTGCAGACCACATTAACAAAAAAAAAAATATTGATTTACCCTCTCTACAACTCTAATAATCTTATAAACAAGTATCAGGTCTCCTACCTGCCTCTGATGCTTCAGAGAAAACAATCTAATGGTTTCCATCCTCTCCTAATTGTTAATTCTCTCTAATCCAAGCAACCAAATTGTTCATAAGATATAACTGTAGTGAACTACATATACCTGTCTGGACATGCCCCTCTGCTAACTGCTCCTGTGGCTCCTCCCACAGACCCCTGTATAAAGGCGATTGGAGGCACTGCTCCTCCCTCAGTCTCCAGGATGTTGTGTGGTGGTTTCTTGCAGCTAATAAAAGCCTATCGTTTGCCTCCCGTCTCCGAGAGTTATTGATGGTGCATCAATAACCTGCCATGCTGACTCTGCAAATTATCACTTGTCCTTTCAAATCCCCTGGGCTGGCTCTCGTTGGATTGGACTGATGGTCTGGGCAGTGATTCTCCCTTGGAGCACAATGTAACACTTCTGTAGCATCGGTCTTATCGCATGTGACTAGTCACCACACTCTTTGGGAAAATCAAACTACAAAGTACTACACAAGGTCCTAGTAGGCCTTCAGAAGATTCTAGATATCTGAAGGAGGTAGTAAATAGAAACTACACAATGCTGGAGATAAGTTTTGTTTATAAGAAAAGTAACAATTATTTACAAAATATTTACATGAGCAAGAACAATTCAAAATTCCAACATTCTGTTTAGGTTCCAAATCTTAGATATCAAACCAAAACAAATTCCTTTTTAATTAGAATCAGTGAGATGCCCTTATTACTTCTCTAACTTATTAGATCTAGTGTTAAAAGTTTACAGACTAAACTTTCCATTTTATTTACCCCTAGTTAGTTAGAAAACCAAACATAATTCCTATTCTCAAGTATTATAGTTAACTTCATATATCTAAAGTTTAAATTAAAAAAATATATACACAGTTTAAATCTTTTCATGACAATTCTCCAACATCACAACTTTTAAACAAAGTAAATCTCATTCAGTAACTTATCAAAGTCTTTGCAAAAATAATCAGTTCTTGCAGAAAATCAAATTCTTCAATTGAAAGTAAGCTTATAAATCCAATCGTATTAAATCCTCTGTGTCACTACACATAGTGTTCCCGCGCTGGTTTGTCAAATCTTGGGTAGCTTGCCATCTTCTTTTTTGGTTCATTGGAATGAAATAGTTTATCATCCATGGCATGTCAATTCACAAATTTGTACAAAAAACCTGACCACATCGTTTGGTATGATCTTACAGAACTAATTCCCGACTACATGGTAGGGATCTTGAACACTGTCTCTGCCGATATTGTCTCATTATCGCTGTTGCGTGTTATAGCCATAACTTCAATAAATCCTTTACTGCTGTTGTCTGTCCTCCATGGGTTTCACCCTGAGGTTTTCAAGTTAGTAGGGTAAAGATACTCTCTACTAATTCCACTCTAAACAATTCATGTCTTCAACTTCTAATTATTTCTTTGTTTCTCTGCTTGCCCGTGCCTGTGTCAGCCATGTCTTGTTCTTGCATAGCATTCTTTTCAAATTCTTTTAAAAAAATTGGTAAATCTTGTTTTCATCCCTCTGAAGGTGGAGCTTTCTGACATTATATCTTTGGGTTTAATTAATCTGGGCATCAACAAGGTTCAACCCAGTCATGAATCACCATTGAGCTTATGCCATGCTCTTCCAAATATTTGTCATAGAGTAATCGATGTACAATATGGTACAAGGTCTTTCAACCCAACTGCTCCATGCTGGTCAAGATTCCCGTCTAAGCTAGTTCTATTGGCCTGCATTTGGCCCATAGCCCTCTAAACCAGGGTTTCCAAACCATTTTTGTGCTATGGACCCCCATCATTAACTGAGGGGTCCGTGAACCCCAAGGTTGGGAACCCCTGCTCTATACCTTTCCTTTCCATATAACTGTCCAAGTACTTTTTAAGTGTTGTTAATGTACTGAACATAATTCACCGCTGTATTCCAGTTACTGACTACTCGAATGTCCACAAGATTCCTACTAAAGTTCTCCTCTCCCACACGTTAGACTTATGGCATCTGTATATCTGTATTTGTGATATGTATGGTGTGGCGGATGATAGAATCATAGAACCACAGAACACTACAGCACAGTACAGGCCCCTCAGCCCTCCATGTTGTGCTGACCCATATAATCCTTAAAAAAAAAGAACTAAACCCCCCCCACTACCCCATAACCCTCCATTTTTCTTTCATCCATGTGCCTGTCCAAGAGGCTCTTAAATACCCCTAATGTTTTAGCCTCCACCACCATCCCTGGCAAGTCATTCCAGGCACTCACAATCCTCTGTGTAAAAAACTTACCCCTGATGTCTCCCCTAAACTTCCCTCCCTTAATTTTTAATTTTTAATGATGCTTTGGGTTTAAATGCAAACCAGTCGGATATCGTTGCATTTACATCGCTTTAGGCCGGTAGGAGAATCTCGCTGGTCTGGAAATCTGCCACTCCCCCATCTGCTGCTGCTTGGTTAGAGGATGTAATGTTTTCTCTGAAATTAGAAAAGATTAAATTCACTTTGAGGGGGTCTGTGAAAAGTTCTATTCAAAATGAGGATCTTTCTTGTCATATTTTGGGAGTCTTAAGGAATTACCTACCAGTTGAGGGCATTTGATTGTACTTGGGAAGTTGCCTCTCTTTTAACACGCCAATGGTTTACCTCACAGGGTGGTTGATGAATTGTAATATGAGTGTATTCTGGATCATCTGACATGTTGTGGATGTGTGTGGGCCTTCGTCTTGAAGTAGTGAGGGGGTATGGCTGTGAAATGTCCGTACTTGAATTTGTGAATTGTTGTATTGTAAATACATTAGCTGCTATGGTATGTTCAGGGAGGGAGGGTGAGAGGAGGTTTGTTTAGGGGTAAGATATGAAAGCAAAATGGAGGAAAATGTAATCCATAATGTATTCTGTCATTCCTTCAATAAAAATATATTAAAAAAAAACTTATGGCATCTAGTGTCAGGACGCTGGAGCAGAGATCCAATCACAGACCCAGTACTGAGCACACAGTGATATTAATTGAGTAACAACTCCCGAGGTGCAAACAAAGTCGGCATCAAAGTTCAGGCAGAGATCAAAATATCCAGAGAAATGCGAAAACCAGAATTGGGAGGCAGGCAGAATCAATATTCAGACAGACAGAGTACAGATACGAATGCTGGAAGGGCTCAGGAAAATTCACTAGCACAATCTGGCAACAAACAGGTGGAAACACAGGACTGAAATACACTGAGTAATAAACAGAGAAGCAGATGATAGGTGGAGCACAATGAGACACAGGTGGCAGAAGTACAGATAATAATGAGAAATAGATGAGAGATGAGTACTCAGTAATACAGGGGCCGGAGTAGAGCTGGAGAGGGGACTGGAGCATATGGCAATACAAAAACCACAGACTGACAGTTAGGGGGGTAACGCTCAAAAAGACAGTTGAACTGGAGGTACTGACATCTAGTGGTTGATTTCCCAGCCCTGGAGAACCAGACTGTACACATACCCCCATCTATGCCACTCATAATTTTATACTATAGTCCTCCCTCTATAAGCTCACCCTGCATTCTCTTATATTTCATTGAAAACACTCCTCAACCCACTCAACCCCTCTCTGCAACTCAGTCCCTTGAGTGCCAGGGACATTCTTGTACATCTCTTCCAAACTCTTTCTGCCTTAATGTATCAGGGTGATCTAAACTAAACACAATACAGTCATTGTTGTTGTGTATTGTGGTCTATTTTTGTCATTTCCTTATCATTTGTCTGTTCTTCACAAGGCCGAGTTGCTAGGTCGACGCTCAACCCATCAAGAAAGCTTACAAGTTGGCTAGATTTGAACCCTGGATCATTTGCCTCAAAGTCCAGTGCTGATATCCTTACAGCACTTGCCGACTATAATATGGTCATTCCACATTCTTTATTCCTCTTCCTAATATGGTCATAAAGTATATCCCATAAGACACAAGAGGATAATTAGGCCATCAGGTCCATCTAGTGCATGCAGTTTGTCAGCACATCTGAGGATCTTCAAACTAGCTGGGCCTGATTCACTGAAGTAGGCATTAACTGGAAGTTTGGAAACTTATCAAAGGAGTGGTTAAAGGACTGGCCTCAAACTGGACTAGTGCTAAGGAGTTTGAGGCATCCAAATTCTTCATGGCGTTCAGCACCTGCAACCCCTGACATCGTTCTCACTGAGCTCTCGATGTTCACCTCACCCTCCCATCTAAACAGCTCCAGTAGTTTCACCCTCACACCCATGCAGGATTGGCAAGCGAATGCCTCTCTACAGGACTACGCAGACTAAAGCCATTCTACTGTACATAACGCCTTGGTCTTGAGCACAGCAGAACACTGGAGCTTTGAGACCTTGCTCCACGCTGGCCATCCAATTAATTCCGCTCGCATATCAAAAGTGTCTCACCATTTTACAGGTAGTGCTTACTGCTGGAAGCTCAGCACAGAGAGAGCAGAACAGTTAACTGTATGGGTGAGGACCTTTTGCCGGAACCTGATTGTGAGGGATGAGCCCGTTAATGACCTGTGGTTTAATGACCCCTCCTGGGATTTTATGATTGACTTTCTGGTGAGCAACATGCTACAGCCAGTGACACTGAGCTGGGCAACGGAAGTGAAAAAGGTTACGATTAGCACAGATCGGCGACCTGTATTGTTTTGGCATTCTGAGAGAATCATAAGCTTGTGATTATCACAAGAGTGTTACTTCTGCTGATTGGTACTCATTTACATACTCTGTGTTAAATATAGCTGTCAATTTATAGCTTAATTCCTATTCAAACTGAATGGATAATGGCTGCAGAGCAATCATTATGCTCTGTGTTAGCTGAAGGCACGTGAGAATGTCAGTGATAGGAACCGCAGTGATGGCTCATTGCTGGAACCACAGGGGCTAAAGATTAGCTTTATTTGTCACATGTACCTCAAATCATTGAAATATGCAGTAAAATGCAACATCTTTGCCTCAACAACCAACACTGTTTGTCCATTGCATTGGGGCAGCCCATGCTTCCAATGCCTACATAGCATGCCCACAACTCAGTAACCTTAACCCTAACACATTTGCCTTTGGCCGAGGGAGGGAATTGGAGTACCCAGAGGAAACTCACACAGTCATGTGGAGAATGTACAGACTCTTTACATTCAGTGGTGGGAGTTGAACCTCACTCAGTGGTCAATGGCATTTAGAGGGGCAACGATTAACCTTGTGAAGCAGCACATCACTGGTATGGTGTGAGCTACCCAAAAGAGTGTCAGATTTAGCAGTATTTTCATCCCCTCTTCTCCCACTGTCCCTGAGAGTCCTGGAGAGATTGTATTTGGCACAGGTTGGCTGTTGGTAGACGTGCAAATGGTGGTGGAGGTGGCGGAGATAGCTGAGGAGATAGGTAGATGGGTGCTGAAGAAGAGACAAGACAGGGTGAGAGTAGCTGCTGAAACATATGGGATTGTATGCTGAAGATATCTGAGGGGGTATCTGAGGAGAGGTGAAGGGCAGGATAATCAGGGCAAGTTCTGAGGATGTTTGTGCTATTATCAGTCGCAGAGGATATGAAGTGAAGACAAGAGGCACAAGAGACTGCAGATGCACTATTCTAGAGCAACAATCATCTCTGTCGTATCTGCTCTCAGGATGAGGCTTTTCATTCCAGAACTACTGAAGTGAACTCCCCCTTCAAAGAAAGAGATTTCCCTTCCTCCACCATCAGCGCTGCCCTCACCCACATCTCTCTCATTTTGCGCCCGTCTGCCCTCACCCTGTCCTCCCGCCGCCACACTATGGAAAGGGTTGATCTTGTCCTTGCCTACCATCCCACCAGCCTCTGTATCTAGCACATAATTCTCTGAAACTTCTGCCATCTCCAACGGGTTCACACTGCCTTATATACCTTATACCAGCGGGCATAGCAAGCAATAAGAAAGTATTTAATTTCAAATTTTTATATACTCTATATTTCTTATTTTAATTTATAGTAATTTTTATGTATAGCACAATAATACTGCTGTAAAATACCAAATTTCATGACAAACACAAGAAAATCTGCAGATGCTGGAAATCCAAAGCAACACACACAAAATGCTACCTTATAAGCAACTCATATTTCATCTCGGTAGTCTCCAAGCAGATAGCAATTTCCCAAACTTCTGGTAATTGACTCCGCCCTCCCATTTCCACCATTCCCATTCCTGTTTCCCTCTCTCACATTATCTCCTTACCTGTGCATCACCTCCCTCTGGTGTTCCTCCTGCTTCCCTTTCATCCATGGTCTTCTATCTGCTATCAGATTCCCCCTTCTCTGTCCCTTTATCTCTTTCACTAATCAACTTCCCAGCTCTCTACTTCACCCCCCTCCCCCTCTCCTGGTTTCACTGTTCACCGACCATCTTGTACTTCTTGCTCCCCTCTTTTTTTCCAGTCCTGATGAAGCATTGTGGTGCAAAAAGTTGACTATTTACTCTTTTCCATAGATGCTGACCGGTCTGCTGAGTTTGTCCAGCATTTTGTGTGTGTTGCTTTGGATTTCCAGCATCTGCAGATTTTCTTGTGTTTGTCATGAAATTTGTTAGTTTTCAACAGTATTACTGTGCTATACATAAAAATTACTATAAATTAAAATAAGAAATATAGAGTGTATAAAAATTTGAAATTAAATTCTTTCTCATTGCTTGCTAGGCCTGCTGGTATTTAGGGCAACAATGGATGTCCTCCATCTCTGTCTGTCCTTGGCCATCTTCCCTACTGTGGTTCAGGCTTCTCATCTCTGCCTCTAAGGTATGGTGCCATGTTGTCTTTGTTCTCTCGCATTTCCACCACTCTTCTATGCATTCATTCCAGAAACAATTTTGGTCTTGGTCTTCAGGGCTTCCTTCATTGTGCCAGTAGCTTATTTCAGTTTTTACTACTATCAGCCATGCAAGTCCTGGTTGGAAACTCAGGAATACTGTTGCTCACAGATGTAGAAGGAATTTTCTTTGCTCTTTCCTTAACAGTTTTGTTTGACCAGTCAAGATTGTTAGCTCTGAGTTGAACCCTAAACATGGAGGATCAGTGGACCACTCTTAGTCTGCCCTCTAACCTTTGACCTGTTTGGCATAGGTGACCCTACCAAGAGCCAAACCACAAGGCCCTGACTCCAGCTAGTATAGCTCTCCAGACCATTGAAGCATGCAAGCCTCCTAACCGTGACAAGGTTGTGGTTCACTTAGCGGTTAAATTAAATAAGTAGTACAAATAGAGAGCAAAAAGAGTAAAGTGGGTGTTCATGGCTGGTTCATTGTCCATTCAGAAATATGATGGTGGAGAGGAAGAAGCTGCTCCTAAAATGTTGAATTGTGTGTTCAGGCTCCTCCACCTCCTCCTCAGTGGTAGTGGTGATAAGATGAGGGTGCGTCCTAAAGAGCCCTTAATGATGGATGTTGCTTGCTTTCCTGAGGCATTGCTAGAGGAATTTGGCAAGTCAACCAGCAACTGTGGTGAGAAAGGAACTGTTGATGTTTGCAGAGTATTGACCTGAAACATCGATAATTCCTTTCTCCTTACGGATGCTACTCAGCCCATTGATATCCTCTAGCAGATTATTACTGAAGTAAAGACTCTGTGGATGCGGCTTCATCTGCTATGGCAAGCTCGTCGGTGTTACACTAAACACACAATTGAGCTACACCATTACATAATACTTTACAGCACCAGCAGCTGGGATTCAATTTCCACTAGCCTGTAAGCACGTGGGTTTTTTTCTGAGTGCTCTGATTCCTCCCAGTTTCCAATGGCACACGGGTTAGTAACTGTTAGTGAGCTGTGAGCAAACCATGGAGTAGAATTAGGCAATTCAGCCCATCAAGTTTGCTCTGCCATTCCATCATGGTCCTGTATCCCACTCAACCCCATACACTTCATTCTCACCATATCCTTTGATGCCCTGACCGATTAGGAAACTATTGACTTGGCCTCCACCGCAAGCTGTGGGAAAGCATTCCACAGATTCATGCTCTCTGCCAAAAAAAAAAATCCTCCTTACCTCTGTTCTAAAAGGTTACCTCTCAATTTTGAGGCCGTGCCCTTTAGTTCTGGATACCCCCATCACAGGAGGCATTCTCACCACATTCACCTTATCTGGTCCTTTCAACATTCGATAGGTCTCAGTGAAATCCCTGCACATTCTTCTAAATCCCACTGAGTACAGGCCTAAAGCTGCCAAACGCTCCTTGTACGTGGTAAAAAGGCAAATGCAATGTTGGCATTTATTTCAAAGGGAATAGAATATAACAGCAAGGAAACAATGCCAAGGTTTTATAATATACTACTCTTTGGTTCGTTAACCCCTTCATTCTCGGAATCATCCTTGTGAACCTCCTCTCCAATGACAACACATCTTTCTGAGATATGGGGCCCAAAATTGTTGACAACACCTCAAGTGTGGCCTGGGTAGCCTGTGGAGGATCATGTCAAAGTTCGGCTGCCCCGCCAAATTCGTTTAGATGGTACACCAGTTCCATGATGGCATGATGTCCAGAGTGCTGGATGGCGGAGAATCTTCTAAGGCATTCCCAGTCACCAATGGCGTCAAACAGGGCTGTGTGCTCACATCCACACTATTCAGCATGATGATTACTGCCATGCTGAATGATGCGTTCCAGGGCAGTGATGCTGGAATCAGCCTCAAGTACAGAGTGGGTGGGAAGCTCTTCAACCTGAGGAGACACCAAGCTACTATCGAAGTGAAGGAGACTGTTCTGAGAGATTTCCTCTTTGCCGATGACTGCGCCCTGTATGCTGGTTCAGAGCCAGAGATGCAAGTCAATATGGACAAATTCTCCAGGGCTTGTGACAACTTCGGACTCACCATCAACATCAAAAAGACCGAAGTCATGCACCAGCCTGCTCCTCGTGCACCGTACACAGAACCGCAGATCATAATCAAAGGACACAAACTATAGGTAGTGGGCCAGTTTACTTACCGTGGTAGCACCCTCTCCCGAGCAGTGACTATTGATGCAGAAGTTAACTGCGGAATAGCAAAGGCAAGTTCTGCTTTCGGTCGACTGCGCTCCAATGTGTGGGAACGTCGAGGAGTCAGCCCAGCAACAAAACTGAAGGTCTACAGAGCTGTGGTATCACTACCCTCCTGTATGCCTGTGAAACGTGGAAGGCATGCAAGACAGCTGAACCATTTCCACATGACTTGTCTTCGCAGGATATTAGGCATCAGGTGGCAAGACAAAGTACCAGACACTGAGGCTCTCTGTAGAGCAAGTCTACCATCAGTCCATGCACTGCTGATGAGAGCACAGACCCGGTGGGCAGGTCATGTCATCCGCATGCCAGACGAGTGCATACCCAAGCAGCTCTTTTTTAGGGAACTCTCTGCCGGAGGCCGCTGGCATGGAAGGCAGAAGAAGCATTACAAAGACACACTAAAGGCCTCCCTGAAGTCACATGACACAGACACGACCTGCTGGGAAACGCTGCCACAGAACCGCCCTGCCCGGCGTGGCCTCATCCACAAGGGTTGTCAGTCATACGAAGCAAGGCGCGCGGCTGAAGCACAACTCAAGCGCGAGCTGCGCAAGTCCAGAGCCACCAGTGCAACGACTGCAGTGCCTGCACACGCGTCTGCTCAACATGTACCAGGACATTCCGTGCCCGAATTGGCCTGACCAGTCATCTTCGGACACGCTGCATCCAGTCTCAAAGTGACTAATGGTGTCAAGGTCTTCATCGATGACGATGCACAAACCAGAGATTATAAAACCTCATCATTATCTCCTTGCTGTTATGTTCTAATCCCTTTGAAATAAATGCCAACATTACATTTGCTTTCTTACCATGGACTCAACCTGTAAGTTAACCTGGGAGTCTTGCACAAGGACTCCCAAGTCCCTCTGCACCTCTGATGTTTGAATTTTCTCCCCATTTAAATACCAGTCTGCACTATTGTTCCTTTTATCAAAGTGCATTGCCATACATTTCCCAACACTGTAATCCATCACTCACTTTTTTGCCTATTCTTCGAATGTGTCTAAGTTTTGACTGCAATCGTATTGCTTCCTCAGCACTACCTACACCTCCAACTATCTTTGTATCATCTGCAAGTTTTGCCACAAAGCCATCAATTCCATTATCTAATTGATTGACAAATGATGTTAAAAGTAATGGTCCCAATACTGATCCCTGAAGAACACCACTAGTCATTGGCAGCCAACCACAAAAAGGCTCCCTTTATTCCCATTCGCTGCCTCCTGCCTGTCAGCCGTTCCTCTATTCATGCCAGTTTCTTTCCTGATATACCATAGTATTTTATCTTGTTAAGCAGGCTCATGTGCGGCTGCTTATCAAATGAAATTCCCTTTTAGTGGGCATCTCTGGAAAGTGGCTCGTTAGGCACTGGATTCCGTGGTGAGAAACCCACCTTTCTCAGGCTTTGTACATCGAGGGTGTATATGGCTTTGGTGATTATCCACATCTGTGGAACTGGGAAACTGATCTGTGAAACATCTGTGAAACTCTTGCTCACCCAAACCCTGATTTGTGTGATTACTGTGTGATTTTCTGTCCCCAGCAATTGCCTGAAATAATAGAGCGTAAACTGCATACAATTAATCAGAAGTATATTTAAGAATGTTAACTTAAGTAAACAGTTATTAAAGGAAAGAAAGATAAAAAAAACAAAAATGGCCCATTATACCATCACATGTGCACAGTGGAGCTCAAACCTTGAACTTGCCAGTAACTCATGCGCTGGATGTGTGAAAGCACGCACCGCCCCCTGAATGTTGCTCGAAATCCATCTTGTACAAATGGGCTCTCCCATGAGAGGATTGGTCCTTCCTCCGTAAAGCCATTCATCTGCACAAAGCACCTTGTGCAACAGGGATGGCATCCTACACCATCTTTCCTCCTGTTTTCTCCCAGCTCCTGCCAACAAAGACCTCCACCCAACATTCTCTAGAACCTCCTCCTAATTCTACCATCCTGATTGGCTGACACTACATTTCTAAGTTGAACAACAAGCCTGTTATCACAGCTCAAACCCAAATAAGCCGAAAGCTGAACAGATTGCTCTTACAGAACAGCTAAAATGAAATACCTTCAGCACAGCAGTAAAAATCTCAGCCAGGGCATTATACAATGTTCTCTGAAAACCCAAGTAAAGGACATGCACTGTCCCTCCATTGTCCACCCTGCTTTTTACTTCTGCAAAGAACTCTAACAGATTTGCCAGACAAGATTTCCATCTGCAGAAACCTTGCTGACTTTGACATTTTATCGTTAGTCTCCAAGTACTCTGAAACTTCATCCTTAATCATAGAGTCCAACACTTTCCCACCAACTGAGGATAGGCTAAATGGCCTATAATTTCCTATCTTTTGCTTCCCTTCCTTTTTAAAGAGTGAGTGACATTTACAATTTCCCAATCCTCCAGCACCATGACAGAATCAAATGATTCATGAAAGATCATGTTCAATGCACCTGTTATCTCTTCAACAATCTCCCTCAGGACTCTGGGATGTAGTCCATTTGGTCCAGGTCACACATCCATCTTAAGAGTTTGCCTGGCACTTTTTCCTTTGTAAAGCAATGGCACTCACTCCTGCTACCTGACACTTACAGATCTCTGGTACACTGCTAGGGTCTTCCACAATGAAGAATGATGCAAAGTACCCATTAAGTTCATCTGCTATTTCTTTGTCTCCCATTACTACCATAGCAGCAGCATTTTCCAGTGGTACAATATCAACTCTCACCTCCCTTTTACTCTTCAAATAACTGAAAAATTCCAGTATCCTGTTTTATATTATTGGCTAGTTTGCCCTCATATTTCATCTTTTCCTTATTAGCTTTTTAAATTGTCTTTTGTTTGGATCTTAAAAGCGTCCCAATCATCTAACTTCACACTAACATCAGGTACCTTGTATGCCTTTTCCTTGGCTTTAATGTAGTCTCTAGCTTCCCTTGTCAGCCAGTTGCCAACCCCTGCCATTTGAGAGCTTCTTCCTCTGTTGGACATATCCATCCTGAACCTTGTGAACTATTCCCAGAAACTTCAGGTATCTCTGCTCTGCTGTCATCTCTGCCAGTGTCCTCCTCCAATTCACATTGGCAAGGTCTTCTTTCACGCCTCTGTAATTCCCCATCTTCCATTGTGATACGGATATATGTGAGCTATGCTTCTTCCTCTCAAATTGCAGTGTGAATTCATTCATAGTATGATAACAGTCTCCTAAGGGTTCCTTTTCGTTAAACTCCCTAAGAAAATCTGGGCTATTACACAACATCCAATCTAAGATAGCCTTTTCCCAAGTAAGTTCAAAGCACAAGATGTTCTAAAGAGCCATCGTGCAGGCATTCAACACAGTCCTCTCTTGTGATCTGACATCAAATTGATTTTTCCAATCTTCTTGCACGTTGAAGTCTCCCTTTACAATTGTGCCATTGCCCTTATCTCATGCTTTTGAAATCTCAACCCCACATCTTGGCTACTATTTGGAGGCCTATATATGATTCCCATAATTTTTTTTTATCCTTGCAGTTTCTTAACTCCACACACAAAGATTTGACATTCTCTAACCCTACATTACCTCTTTCTTTTTTTTTGTAATTTATTTTTTTATTGAAGTTAATCATCAAACAAACATTTCCATAAGATGTATTTCAGACATTGTACATATATATCATATAATCATATATATCACAAATCTCCACAAAGTATTTATCTGAGGTATACACTTATAGAAAAGAGTGGAAAGAAAAAACAAGCAAAAGGAAAGAACTATGTACAAGTAGGGAGTGATTTTTTTTTTACAACATATTCATTGATTTGTGAGAATAAAATCAGGCCTATGAGGCATTATGTAGTTAAACCATTTTTCCTAGTATGACTCAAATTGTACCAGCTTGTGGTTAACAGATGCTGTTATCTTCTCCATTTTGTAAATGTCCATTGTAATTTCCATCCATGTATTTAAAGTTGGGCTCTCCTGTGATAACCATTTCCTAGTAAGAGTCTTTTTACCAGCCTCCAGCAGTATATTCATTAAATATTTATTTCTTTTCAACTGTTCTTGAGGTATATATCCAAAATATATTGTCTTACTGTCTCAGGGTATTTCACATTTAAAGATGTCTTGTAGGGCATTGTGTATCTCCCTCCAATAGTTTTTGATAACAGGGCAGTCCCAAAAAATATGATAATGATTTGCATTTTGATTTCCACAATTTCTCCAGCAAACAGGGAGGTTACTATCATAATGGGATTTCTGAGAGGGTGTAATAAAATATCTTATCAAGTTTTTCCATCCAAACTCCCTCCATTTCTGTGAACTGGTACAATTCCATTGATATCTCCATATTGCTGTCCATTCTTCCTCAAATATAATTATCCCTCCTTCCTTCTCCCATTTTGTTTTAATGTATGGAGTTGAATGTGTTTTAAGATTTGACAACCCCTTATACATGCTTGAAATGATTCTACTACCATTATCTGAATTATATACTTTTCTAAAGAGCTCTATCAAGCATGTATTTGCCTTGGTTACATTTTTAAGCGTCTTATTAACATATTGTCGCATCTGTAAATACCAATAAAAATCATGTTTTTCTAATAAGTGACATCACCTCTTTCTAAAGATATAGTTCCACCTCTTACCAATAGAGCCAGACCACTGCCTATGCCTTCCTGTCTGTCCCTTCAATACAAAGTATAACCTTTGATGTTAAGCTCCCAACTAAGGCCTTCTTTCAGCCAGGATTCAGTGATATCCATAATGTCATACTAACCAATCTCTAATTGCACCATCAGTTCATCCACCAGATTTCAAATGCTATGCCCATTTAAATACAGCATCTTTAGCCCTTTTACATTTTGCCGCTGTGATACAACTATTCATTGGCTTGTCCTTCCTTACATTCATGTTACACCCATTATCTACATGTAAACCTGCTGGCTCATCTGCAGCTCTATCATACTGGTTCCCATCCTGCTGCCATATTAGTTTAAACTACTCCCAACAACTCCAGTAAACCTGCCCACAAGAATATTGGCTCCCTCTGGGATTCAAGTGCAAACCGTCTCTTTTGTACAGGTCACATTTTCCCCAGAAGAGGTCCAAATGATCCATAAATCTGGTTCCCTACCCCCTGCTCCAAATCTTCATCCATGCATTGACCTGCCACCTCATTCTATTCCCATACTCATTGTTGCATAGCACAGGGAGCAATCCCAAGATTTCCACCCTCGAGTTCCTGCTTCTCAGCATTTTTCCCAACTCCCTGTATTCTGCCTACAGGACCACCTCCCTTTTTCTACCTATGCCATTGATATCGATGTGTACCACGACTTCTAGCTGCTCGACCTCTGTTTTCAGGATATTGTGAACAGATTCAGAAATGTTTCAAACCCTGGAACCTGGAAGGCAAACTGCCATCTATGTTTCTTTTTCATGTACACAGAATTGCCTATCTGTCCTCCAACTATAGAGTACCCTATCGCTGCTGCCATCCTATTCCGTTCCCTACTCTTCTGAGTCATGGGACCCCTTCTGAGGCATGGCCGCTGATTCTTCCTCTAGGTAGGTTGTTCCCTCCATCAGTAATTGAAATGAAGTACGTATTGTTGAAGGAGATGACCACAGGTGTACTCACCACTATATGACATTCTCTTTCCCCTCTCCTGACAATCACCCATTTATTTGTCTCCTGTAGCCTTTGGGTGACTACCTCCATGTAGCCCCTGTCTACTTTCCTTAACAAGCCGAATGTCATCAAACTGCAGCTCCAGTTCCCTAACTCGGTCTCTAAGGATCTGCATCTCAATGCACCTGGTGTAGATGTGGCCATCAGGGAAGCTGGAAATCTCTTGGAAACCCCACATCTGACACTCAGAACAGAACACTGGGTCTGCAGACATACGCCCTATTCTCTCAAGAGTTAAATCAGAAAAAAGAAATAAGAGATAAGGAATGAACTTAACCCACTTAACTTGTCTCAACCTGTTCTCACTGAAGCCTGTTGAGCCGAAGCCTTACCACCCTGACCTAGACTACGCCCACAGTGACCACTCCACGAATTGGTGCCCTTCTTTTATGGGGAGTGGTTTTTTAAGCTCTTTGGCCGACTTAACTCGGAACACTTTTACTGTGTCTGTGCCATACTCCAATCAAAGGCTCCTGTTGAAAAACTTCCTGCTTTTTAAAGCATATCGCTAGACTTGCACAGGAATGCTTCTGCTGTGTCTGCGCCATACTCCAATCAAAGACACCCAAGTGTCAGTAACACTTGTTGTCTTCCCCAGCACATCCTCAGGCTGCGATGGTCATTGACACAAATGTCGAATTTTACTATATGTTTTCATGTACTTGTGGCAAGTAAAGCTAATCATTAATTTATAATCTGAAATTCATGGCAATCACAACATCATTATTGCTTGCTCTTGTTATAATTGTTACTCTCGTGGCTCATCGGGTCCCAACCTTGCTGTTTCTTATTAGCATTTGGCTGTTTTTTCTTTTTATGAGACCAAATTGCTAGCTTGATGCTCAACCCAGCACAGATAGGAAGAATGCATGGAGCAGGCCCAATTGGAACCCAAAAGCACTTGCTGGCTATCATTATTGCCAGAAAGTTAGTAATTGGCTTATTATTTTTACATGCAGCTTGAGAAACTTTGTTTTGCAAGCCATCCAGACAGATCAATCCCAACAGTAGGGTTAGAGTTATCTTGTAATTGTAGTGCACGTAGAAAAAAAGGTGCAAAGCCTATGACAAGGTTGATTATGAGGTCAAGAGTTGATCTTTGTCATACAAGAGTGTAATAACAGCAGGATAGAATCTATCCTTGAATTAGTGGTATGTGTTCTCAAGCTTTTGCACCTTGTGCTCAATGCAAGCTGGATAAGAGAAAATGTCTAGGGAGGGAGAGGTCTTTCATTATTTTGTTGACATTCCTGAAGCATCAGGAAGTGTGGACAGTGCCAGTGGAAGGGAGGTTGCTTTTGTATTTTCTGCCTGATAGAAGGATGGAGAAAAGGGAATGACTGGGTTGGGGGTTGGTGGTCTTTGATTACGTTGTCTACTTGCTCAAAGCAGCAGGAAATGTAGATAGTCCATGGAGGAGACACACCAAAAAGTGTCTCCAGAATAACTTCAGCCCAGAAGCCACTCAATGAATTTCGCCAAATTTTATTATTTCATCTTGGTTGAAACTATACAGTATTTCCGTATATTCCCTCAGGATCACGAGAGGTATTGAGAGCCTGATTCTTCAGATCAGAGGGTCTAGAACCACTAGATACAGGCATCAAGGGTCATCCATTCAGGATGGAGAAGAGAAGAAATTTCTTTACTAGAGCGACTGCACCCCTGTAGAATCCTCGACCTCACAGCTGTAGAGGCTCAATAGTTTGAGCTCATTCAAGGCTGAAATAGCTAGATTTTCTGATTCATAGAGAATCAGATGATATGATGATTGACAGGGAAAATATATGAGACATGGGATGAGCTGTGTTCTTATTAAATGTCAGAGTACACTCAAGGGATTCCATCACCTAATCCTCCCAGAATTTATGTCCTTGAGTATGCTAACAATCACCGACTATGAAGAGAGAAAGCTTTGTAGCTCTATGCCCACTTCCATAACCTCTGGCTTTTCAGATGTGCTTTACACCAGTGAAGTACGTACTTTTCAAGTGTAGATTTTTTTGCTACAAAGAGAACTCAGCAGAAAATCTATTTAGGAAATTCTGCAAAACAACATCACAGCAAATAGCAGATAAGACCATAAGCTATCAAAGCAGAGTTAGGCCTTTTACCCATTGAGCCAGGTCTGCCCTTTAAACTCGACTGATTCACTTTCTGTCTTAACCACATTTTCCTGCCTTCTTCCCACAACCTTTGACACCTATACTAATCAAGAACCTATCATCTTCCGTTTTAAATATACTGAATAACTTGGCCTCCACAGCCACCTGTGGCAATGAACAACACTGATTCACCACCCTCTAGCTAAAGGAATTCCTTCTCACCTCTGTTCTAAATCAACATCTTTGTATTCTGAGTCTGTGCCCTCTGGTCCTAGACACTTCCACTGTTGGAACACCTTTTCCACATCCACTCTATCTGGGCCTTCCAATCTTTAATTCAGCCAACTGAGGGTCCATGGTCTCCAATCTGTCACAGACAGTCACTTTGTTCTTTCCAATCCCACCTTTCTTTGTATCTTAATTAGTTTTTTTCCCCAAATTCTCAACTTGATAGAATAGTTGCAGGGCAAGTTGAATACTGCTTTTCTATAAAATGCAGAAAATGAAGACTTTGATGTCCTCCTGAGAGAGTAGATGGTGCACAGGAGACTACAATGCTCCTTCATCCCAGTACTGGAGTACCAACCATGACACCTATGCACTGGGGTTCTCCATTGTTTGACATTTTACTCAGACATAATGGCTTCCACAGAGGCAGGGTAGGAATGTGGCCGTTATTGTGAGAGTATCAGTGCTTCAGTGGCTACATCTGCTCAAGGGGATGACTTATGAATCTGTGGAGAAGGTGATTAACTGACCTTTCCAATGTCACCTGCTGACCCTCTGTAGTGAGTACTTCTGAACAAATAATTTGACAACAAATCCTTGCCTTGCTGGAAAACTATTTTATACATCTCAACAGGATGTGATCTTACATTATTGCCTCTGCAGACTGAGTCCATCATCACCTGTAAATGAAGGCACCATAAAATAAACATCTTGAGGTAGGATTATATTCAACTCATAGTCAACAAAGCAAAATCCTGCAGATGTTGGAGTTAGAAATCAGAACAGAAATGGCTGTACATTCTCAGCAGGTTAGAAAGTGTCCATGGCAATTGAAAAACAGTCAGAGAACTGGAAAAGTGTGACCATGACCATACTTTAAGTTTCAGAGGGGAGTGAAAGTGAAAAGAATAAAGGGAATGTTTGTGATTGGATGGAGACTATGGACGTTAAGGTGGCAGAGTTTCACATCATGACAGAAACAGTGTTTATAAAATTTCCATTTAGAACGATGTAAATAGCTCAAGATGTGAGGGAAAAGAAGTATGTTGGAACTCTTATAGAGTCATAGAACAGTACAGCACAGAAACAGACCTTTTGACCCATCTAGTCCATACTGAACCATTAATCTGTCTAGTTCCATCAACCTACACCTGATCCATAATGTTCCATATCCCTTCCATCCATGCACCTATCCAAATTTCTCTTATATATTGAAACCAAACCTGCACCGATCACTTGTGCTGGTAGCTCCTTCTGCACTCTCAGCACCCTCTGAGTGAAGAAATTTTCCTCTCATGTTCCCCTTAAACATTTCATCTTTCATCCTTAACCCATGACCTCCAGTTGTAGACTCACCCAAACTCAGTGCAAAAAGCCTGCTTGCATTTATCCCATCTATACCCCTCATAATTTTGTATATCTCTATCAAAACACCTTTAATCTTCTATGTTATAGGGAGTAAAGTCCTAACCTACTCAGCTTTTCCCTATAACTCAGATCCCAAGTCCTGGCAACATCATTGTAAGTTTTCTCTGTACTCTTTCTATCTTATTTACATCTTTCCTCCATTTTGGTGATCAAAACTGCACAAAATATTCCAAATTATGCCTTACTAGTATATTACATAATCTCAGCATAACATCCCAGCTTCTCCAGTGCATTGATTTATGAAGGCCAAAAGTTTTCTTTTCCACCCTATCTACCTGCAATACCACTTTCAAGGAATTATGGATCTGTATTCCATACTCCTCAGCACCTTTACTGCTCATTGCATAAGACACACCTTGGCTGGTCCTCCCAAAGTGCAAAACCTCGACCTTGTCTGCATTAAATTCCATCTGCCACTTTCAGCCCATTTTTCCAGCTGCAAGCCATGATAGTCTTCCTCACTGTTCCCTCCACCCCCGATCTTGGTGTCATCTGCAAGTTTTCTGATCTAGTTTACCACATTATCATCCAGATCCTGTCACTGGCCCATTGATAGGAAGGCAAAGCAACTTTACACACTTGAAACAAGTACATCCATAAAGGACCAAATGATGCTGGGTCGAACCCACTGCCCAGATCCCTTCATTCAGCACGCATCCCTGACTGGATGCAGAGGAGTACACACAAAATGCTGGAGGAACTCAGCATGCCAGGCAGCACTTATAGACTGGGTAAGTTAACCTTCTTCACCACAGAGATAGACACAAGTGTAGGGAGGCTACAAAGATGAGTTCTTACAGTATGCACAGAGGACCACCTGGTTCTTTAAGACTATCTAATTGTTTCAGCAAGATCTGCTATTTTAGCTCAATTTTCCTGACAATCCAAATATTCTTCCTTCCCAGAAATCTATTAATCTCTGTTCTGAATGAATACAATACCTGAGGTTCCACAGCCTTGCACAGTAGAGAATCTCAAGGATTCTCCACCCTCCGAGTAAATAAATTTCCCCTCATCTTCCCAGTGCAGAAACCAACCAGAGGACATACATTTATGGTGAGGTTTAAACTTTATAATCAATTTTGAATTTTACAGTCTAGCTCCAATTTGATGATGGAAGGTGTTAAATGTAATGTTCACTCACCTGCCACAGTGAGTGCTGAGTACTTCACATAGTCTCTGTTTTAGCATTAATCATTTTAATTTGACACAAGTTAACAAGTTGTAATTTAACATAAGAATTAGGAGCAGGAATTAACTATTTGGCATGATTCATCAAGTTCACGGCTGCATTCCTACCTCAGCAACATTTTCCAGCACTCTCATATCCCGTGACTTTTTTCCATTCCAGAAAATAAAGATCTACGTTCTGAATGAACTCAATGACTGGTGTCTTAGAGCCATCCAGAGTAAAGAATTCTGTCTCTGCTACATTACCCATTGATGCACCATCAATAACTCTCTGAGACGTGAAGGCGAGATATCGGCTTTTATTGACTGGAAGAAAGAACAAGTAGTAGTTGACCACCATGCTACATCCTGGAGACTGAGGCTGGGCTCAGGCCTCAATCGCCTTTATATCGGGGTCAGTGGGAGGAGCCATGGGAGCAGTCAGCAGGGGGCGTGTCCAGACAGGTATATGTATTTCACCACATTCACCCTCCCTTTGTTTTAAAAGAGAGTCCTCATGGGGCGAAGTTTCTGACAAGTATATTTACAGGTTAAGTCTATCAGGTGGTCGAATCTGTCGCTGCAATCTACGTAGCACCGGCTGTGATTGCACCGGAGACGGTGGTTGTGCTGGTTCCGGCCTAACTGGAGGTGTCAGCCCACTAGGCATCAGTGATCCCTCATGCGTGTGTGAGGCGCCTGGTATATGCGCATGAGAGACGCCCGGTATACGAGTGTCGTGAGGAGTCTGTGTCGGGCTCGGTGTGCGCGGTGTCACCTCGGGTACAGGGTTCATAGTTACCGTGGAGTGTTCGGGGTAGTGGTCTGCTGCTCCTGCTGGCGCCAGGTCGCGGATGGAGACCGTGTCCTCCCGCCCATCAGGTAAGACCACGTAAGCATACTGGAGGTTCGCATGTAGAAGATGAACCCTCTCGACCAGTGGGGAGTATTTATTGCTCCTCACATGTTTCCGGAGCAGCACTGGCCCTGGGGACGTCAGCCAAACCGGTAGGATGGTCCCAGTGGCAGACTTCCTGGGAAAAGAGAATAGGCGCTCGTGAGGGGTGGCATTGGTGGACGTACATAACAGGGCGCGGATAGAGTGGAGTGCCTCGGGGAGGACCTCCTGCCATCGAGAGACCGGCAACCCTTTTGACTTAAGGGCTAAAAGTGTGGCCTTCCACACTGTGGCATTCTCCCTCTCCACCTGTCCATTTACCCGGGGATTATAACTCGTGGTCCGACTAGTAGCAATGTCCCTAGCTAGCAGGTACCGGGCAGCTTGTCACTAATAAAGGAGGACCCTCTATCACTGTGGATATAGCAGGGATATCCGAACAGAGTGAAGAGCTGGTGCAGGGCTTTTATGACGGACATGGTAGTGGTGTCGGGTCAGGGGATGGCAAAGGGGAACCGCAAGTCCTCGTCGATAACGTTGAGAAAGTAGACATTGCGGTTGGTGGAGGGAAGGGGGCCTTAAAGTCAACACTCAGTTGCTCAAAGGGGCGGGTGGCCTTGACAAGTTGTGCCTTTTCAGGACGGTAGAAGTGCGGTTTGCACTCAGCGCAGACTTGGCAGTCCCTGGTTATCGTCCTGATGTCCTCAAGGGAGTACGGCAGGTTCCGGGCTTTCACGAAATTGTAAAATTGGGTGACCCCCGGATGGCAAAGATGTGCATGGAGGGCGTATAGCTGGTCGAGCTGTGCGCTGGCACACGCTCCCCGGGATAGGGCATCAGGGGGCTCATTGGGCCTTCTAGGCCGGTACAGGATATCATAGTTGTAGGTGGAGAGTTCTATTCTCCACCGCAAAATTTTATCACTTTTGATTTTGCCCCGCTGTTGGTTGCTGAACATGAACACAACTGAGCGCTGGTCGGTCAGCGAGTTGAACCTTTTGCCAGCGAGATAGTGCCTCCAGTGCCTAATAGCTTCCACTATGGCCTGGGCTTCTTTCTCCACTGCGGAGTGCCGAATTTCAGAGCCTTGAGAAAAGAATGCTACTGGCCTGCCTGCCTGATTGAGGGTAGCAGCAAGCACGAAATCGGAGGCGTCACTCTCTACTTGGAAGGGAATGGTCTCGTCCACCGCATGCATCGTTGCTTTGGCAATGTGCCCTTTAATGCAGCTGAAGGCCGCGCAGGTCTCGGCAGAGAGGGGAAAAGTGATAGACTTGACCAGGGGGTGGGCCTTGTCTGCGTAATGGGGGACCCATTGGGCGTAATAGGAAAAGAAGCCCAGGCACCGTCTGAGGGCTTTGAGGGTAATGGGAAGAGGGAGTTCTAACAGGGGACAGGGCCAATGACTCCATTCTCCACGACATACCCAAGGATAGCGAGTCTGGTGGTTCCGAACACACACTTGTCCCTGTTATAAGTAAGGTTCAGGGCTTTGGCCACTTGGAAAAATCATTGGAGGTTGGCGTTGTGATCCGGCCAGTCATGACCACAGATGGTGATGTTATCCAGATAGGGAAATGTGGCCTTCAGTTGGCACTGGTCCACCATCCGGTCCATTTCCCTCTGGAAGACCGAGACACCATTTGTGACACCAAATGGGATGCACTGGAAGTGATAGAGCCGGCCGCCAGCCTCGAAGGTGGTGTAGGGGCGCTCCTCTGGGTGGACGGGGAGCTGGTGATAAGCGGATTTCAGATCTATTGTCGAGTACACCTTGTACTGAGCTATCTGGTTGACCATATCCGCGATGCGGGGTAGGGGTATGCCTCAAGCTGCGTGAACCTATTGATGGTCTGGCTATAATCCATGACCATCCTATTTTTCTGACCGGTCCAAACACAACCACCTGGGCCCTCCAAGGACTTGTGCTTGGCTCAGTGATCCCCTTCCTGAGCAGCCGCCGCACCTCTGACTGAATGAAGGCCCTGTACCCCACGCTGTACCTCCTGCTTTTAGTTGCCACAGGTTTACAGTCAGGGGTTAGGTTGGCGAACAGCGGTGGGGGAGGGATCTTGAGGGTGGAGAGGCTGCAAGTGGTGTCAGTAGCGCAGCTGTCGGCATGGTGCTGGGTGGGATGTGTGGTTCGGTGTGTGTGTGTGTGGTCAATAGCGGGGTATATGGCAAAGTCCCACAAAACTGAGGATTCCTGACAGTGAGTGGTGGGAGGGGCCCGTCATATGCCATAGTCACACTTTTGAGGTGGCTCTGGAAGTCCAGCCCCAATAGCACAGGTGCGCACAGTTGAGGCATGACCAGTAGCGCAAAGTTCCGATATTCTGTGCCCTGCACCACCAATGTCGCTACACAACCCACCCGGATGTCTGTGGAATATGACCCAGAAGCCAAGGTGACCCTCTGGCTTACCAGCCATGTCACGAGTCTGCAACGTTGCTCTGTGTCCGGGTCAATAAAACTCTCAGTGCTGCCCATGTCAAACAGGTAGCTGTCTAGTTACACAAGCCTGGGCAGTACAATATGGAGAACAAGTTGTTGCTCGTGTAGCAAGCTCTCTCCTCCACGCATCTGATGAAGCCAAAGGAATGACAGAGACTGGTACAGTTTGGTACCAGCAGTGTCACAGGAGTTTCCAGTCTGTGTTGAACTCAGTATAGGTTTGCCTTAGAGACAGAGTCCAACTCTGGATATTTCCCTTGGGGTTTACTCCCGAAGACTTCCCCATGAATGGACATATTGCAAGGCAGTGAAGGTTTGAGATCAGAGTTTTGCTTCTCCTAGATGAGCTGCCAATCACGGCTGACAAGCCCCGTCTGACTGAAGTAACCGGTTTTAAGGTGGCAGTAGAAACAGCTCTGCCGGTCTTAGTCGCTAAGCCACATGTGAAGGTCAGGAGTTGGGCTTGGTTATCAGCGGCTATTTGAGGTGCAAACCACTGGGAGCATTGAATAGGCTGTGGGGCCTTGTCCCCCTAATACCACCCCTGGCTATAACAACCTTAAGGAACCCATGTATACAACATAACAAAACATCATTCCTCTGGGACCAAGGTGCAAAACACAGTAAATGTAGTCATACACAACACATATAGTTACGACCCAGCACATACGGTCACCAAATAACATTAGCACGTCCCTGAGTGGCATGGCCTGAAGATTGACGGGTTGACATGAAGAGCAAGCTGCATGTTTGTGTAAGACAGTATAATCTTACTCTCTCTATTACAATAAAACAAGCAGTAGTGTGAAACAGCAACAATAAAAGATGAAAAATGACCAGTGGAGAATGAAAATGTGTCCATGATTTGGGGGTGGGGTCTAATTCTATAGAACCTCAGACCTAAGACATAACTTCTGTTTCTTTACCTACAGATACTGTTTGACCTGCCTTTTTAACATTTTCTGTTGTTATTTTATATGAGAGAATTCCAAAGATTCACAATTCCACGTGTGAAGAAATTCTTCCTTAGCTAAAAGGCCTGTCCTTTATTCAAAGACTCTGAACCCAGAAACATCCTCTCTGCATCACCTCTGGTGAGTCTTATATGAACTCTGAAAGTTTGAGATCATCTCTTATTCTTCCAAACTCCAGAGAATATAGACCACATTATTAACACAGGAGTTATCGTTGTACTGTCTCTGTAGCAAGTATGAACATGCTGATTCTACTCACCTCCTATTCTTTTCAGGGTTTTATGTAATTAGCTCTTTCATTATAGATTTCCATCAAGCCACTGAGGACATTTTCCTGAAGGTGTTGATGAACATCACTGAGGACTCTCACCATCGGCACATAACTTCTTCTCATTACTACCACTGAAGTGGAGATTCAGCAGCCTGATGGCACACATTCAACAACTCAAGGTCAGCTTCTTCCCCTCTGCCACCAGATTTCCAAACTGTCCACTAAATCATTCACTTTCTTTGCACCACTTATTTTATACGTTATACAATTATGTGTCTTTGCACTGCATTGCCCCCAGAAAAAAATACAATTTTCACATAAAGTCATCGAGCACTACGGCACAGAAACAGGCCCATCAGCCCATCTAATGCATACTGAACTATTATTCTGCCTATTCCCATCAACCCATACCTGGACCATAGTCCTTCATTGGAACTGAATCTGCATCAGTTACTCCTGCTGGCAGCTCGTTCCACACTCATACCATCTTCTGAGTGAAGAAGTTCCTCCTCAGATTCCCCTTAAACATTTCACCTTTCACCGTGAACCTATAATTCGAATCTCATCTATGCTCAGTGGAAAAAGCCTGCTTGTATTTACCCTATCTTGCATATATTTATTTAATTTTATTTTATTTACTTTAGAGTTGCATCACAGAACAGGCCCTTCCAGCCCTTTGAAACACGCTGCCAGCAACCCTCATTTTAACCCTCGCCTAATTACAGGACGATTTACAATGACTAATTAACCTACTAACCGGTACGTCTTTGGAACGTGGCAGGAAACCGGAGCACCGGAAGAAAGCCCATGCATTCCATAAGACCATAAGATATTGAAGCAGAATTAGGCCATTTGGCCCATCAAGGTGCTCTGTAATTTCATCATGGCTGATTCATTTTCCTCTCAACTCCAATCTCCTGCCTTTTCCATGTGGCCCTTCATGCCCTGAATCTATCAACTTCTGCCTTAATTATACCCAGTCACTTGACCTCCACAGCCGCCTGTGGCAATGAATTCCACAGATACACTACTCTCAAGCTAAAGCAATTTCTCTTCCTCTCCATCCTAAATGGAAGACCCTCTGGTCTTAGACTCCCTCACCATACAAAACATCCTCTCCACATCCACTCTATTGAGGCCTTTCAACGTTCGATAGGTTTCAATGACATTTCCCCTCATTCTTCCGAATTCCAGTAAGCAGATATCCATCAGATGTTCTTCATATGACAAGCATTACAATTTCAGAATAATTTTCCTGAACCTCCTTCGAACCCTCTCCAATGTCAACACATTATTTCTTAGATAAGGGCCCAAAACTGCTCACAATATCTCAAGTGAGGCCTTATAAGGCCTCAACATTACATCTTTGCTTTTTTATTCTAGTCCTCTTGGAGCATTGTATTTGCCTGCCTCATCACAGACTCAGTCAAATTATTATCCTTTAGGGAATCCTGCAAGAGGACTCCCAAGTCCCTTTGCACCTAAGATTTTTGAATTTTCTTTCTGTTTATCTCTGTTCATGCTACAGGGAGGACATACAAACTCTGCCAGTATTGAACTCTGAACTCTGATGTCTGAAACTGTAATAACACCGTGCTAACTGCTACACTATGATTGAATCATAAACAGTAAGTTGGTAATAATATCCCTGATTCTGACTTCAACATCTGTTCTTCTCCTGACATTAGGCAATCAGTTCTTTAACAGTGTGACCAATTTAAACTCAGTTCCATGAAACCGTAATTTGTGATTGTACGTGGCCTATCAGCAGCGTCCCAGCCTCCAGGATGGCCACCTCTGTGCCAGGTGCATTGAGTTACAGCTCCTCAGAGACTGTGTTCGGGAACTGGAGATACAGTTCGATGACCTTTGTCTGGTTAGTGAAAGTGAGGAGGTGATAGAGAGGAGCGATAGGCAAGTAGGTCACACCGGGGCCTTGGGAGACAGATAAGTGGGTAACAGTCAGGAGAAGGAAGGGCAAGAGGCAGATACTAGAGAGTACCCCAGTGGCTGTCCCCCCTAACGATAAGTACTCCTGTTTGAGTACTGTTGGGGGGGGGGGGGGTGAATAGCCTACCAGAGTCTGGCCCTGTGGCTGAGAAGAGTAGGGAAAGGTAGAAGGCAGCAGTGATAGGGGACTCTATAGTTAGGGGGTCAGACAAGTGATTCTGTGGATGCAGGAAAGAAACACGGATGGTAGTTTGCCTCCCTGATGCCAGGGTCCGGGATGTTTCTGATTGCGTCCACGATATCCTGAAGTGGGAAGCTGAACTGCCAGAGGTCGTGTTACGTATTGGAACCAATGACATAGGCAGGAAAAGGGAATAAGTCCTGAAAACAGACTACAGGGAGTTAGGAAGGAAGTTGAGGAGCAGAATCTCAAAGGTAGGAATCTTGGGATTACTGCCCTTGCCAAGTGACAGGAGGTATAGGAATAGAGTGAGTGGATGATAAATGTGTGGCTGAGGGATTGGAGCAGGGGGCAGAGATTCAGATACTGTGGCAGGGGGCAGGCTGCAGAAAGAGAGGAAGTCATGGAGGGATTGTCTACTGTGGGTTGAAGTTAGGAACCGGAAGGGGTCAATAACTCTACTGGCTGTTTTTATAGACCACCCAGTAGAAACAGTGACATCGAGGAGCAGATAGGGAGACTGATTCTGGAAAAGTGTAATAATAACAGGGTTGTTGTGGTGGGAGATTTTAATTTCCCAAGTATTGATTGGCTTCTCCCTACAGTGAGGGGTTTAGATGGGGTGGAGTTTGTTAGGTGTGTTCAGGAAGGTTTCCTGACAATATGTAGATAAGCATACAAGAGGAGAGGCTGAACTTGATCTGATATTGAGAAATGAACCTGGTCAGGTGTCAGATCTCTCAGTGGGAGTGCATTTTGGAGATAGTGATCACAATTCTATCTCCTTTACCATAGCATTGGAGAGGGATAGGAACAGAGAAGTTAGGAAAGCATTTATTTGGAGGAAGGGGAAATATGAAGCTATCAGGAAAGAACTTGGAAACATAAATTGGGAATAGATGTTCCCAGGGAAATGTATGGCAGAAAAGTGGCAAATGTTCAGGGGATATTTGCGTGGAGTTCTGCATAGGTAAGTTCCAATGAGACAGGGAAAGGATGGTAGGGTACAGGAAACGCGGTGTACAAAGGCTGTCGAAAATTTCGTCAAGAAGAAAAGAAGAGCTTACGAAAGGTTCAAAAAACTAGGTAATGATAGAGATCTAGAAGATTATAAAGCTAGCAGGAAGGAGCTTATGAATGAAATTAGGAGAGCCAGAAGGGGCCATGAGAAGGCCTTGGCGAGCAGGATTAAGGAAAACCCTAAGGCATTCAATAAGTATGTAAATAGCTAGTCGATATGATGTAGAAGAAAGAGACCAATCAAGTGTGATAGTGGAAAAGTGTGTACGGAACTACAGGAGATAGCAGAGGTACTTAATGAATACTTTGCTTCAATATTCACTATGGAGAAGGATCTTGGTGATTGTAGGGATGAGTTACAGCAGATTGAAAAACTTGAGCATATACACATTAAGAAAGACAATGAGCTGGAGCTTTTGGAAATTATCAAGTGGGATAAGTCTCCGGGACCAGACAGGATGTACCCCAGGCTACTGTGGGAGGTGAGAGAGGAGATTGCTGAGCCTCTGGCAATGATCTTTGCATCATCAATGGGGGTGGGAGAGGTTTCCGAGGATTGGAGGGTTGCAGATGTTGTTCCCTTATTCAAGAAAGGGAGCAGAGATAGTCCAGGAAATTATAGAACAGTGAGTCTTACTTCAGTGGTTGATAAGTTGATGGAGAAGACTCTGAGAGGCAGAATTTATGAACATTTGGAGAGGTATAATATAATTAGGAATAGGCAGCATGGCTTTGTCAAAGGCAGATCATGCCTTATGAGCCTGATTGAATTTTTTGAGGATGTGACTAAACACATTGGTGAAGGAAGAGTAGTAGATGTAGTGTATATGGATTTCAGCAAGGCATTTGTTAAGGTACCCCATGCAAGGCTTATTGAGAAAGTAAGGAGACATGGGATCCAAGGGGACATTGCTTTGTGGATCCAGAACTGGTTTGTCCACAGAAAGCAAAGAGTGGTTGTAGATGGGGCATATTCAGCATGGAGGTCGGCGACCAGTGGTGTGCCTCAGGAATCTGTTCCGGACTCCTACTCTTCATGATTTTTATAAATGACCTGGATGAGGAAGTGGAGTGATGGGTTAGTAAATTTGTTGATGACACAAAGGTTGGCAGTTTTGTGGATAGTTTGGAGGGCTGTCAGAGGTTACAGCAGAACATTGATAGGATGCAAAACTGGGCTGAGAAGTGGCAGATGGAGTTCAACCCAGATAAATGTGAGGTAGTTCATTTTGGTAGGTCAAATATGATGGCAGAATATAGTATCAATGATGAGACTTTTGGCATTGTGGAGGATCAGAGGGATCTTGGGGTCCGAGTCCATAGGACACTCGAAGCTGCTGCGCACGTTGACTCTGTGGTTAGGAAGACATACGGTTCATTGGCCTTCATCAGTCGTGAGATTGAGTTTAAGAGCCGAGAGGTAAAGTTGCAGCTATATAGGATTCTGTTCAGACCCCAGTGTGCTCAGTTCTGGTCACCTCACTACAGGTAGGATGTGGAAACTATTGTAAGCGTGCTGAGGAGATTTACAAGGATGTTGCCTGGATTGGGGAGCATGCCTATGAGAATCGGTTGAGTGAACTTAGCCTTTTCTCCTTGGAGCGGTGGAGGACGAGAGGTGACCTGATAGATGTGTATAAGATGATGAGTGGCATCTAAAATGTGGATAGTCAGATGCTTTTTCCCAGGGCTGAAATGGTTGCCACAAGAGGACACAGGTTTAAGGTGCTGGGGAGTAGGTACAGAAGAGATGATAGGGCTACATTTTTTACGAAGAGAGTGGTGAGAGTGTGAAATAGGCTGCCAGCGACGGTGGTGGAGGTAGATGTGATAGGGTCTTTTAAGAGACTCCTGGATTGGTACATGGAGCTTAGAAAAATAGAGGGCTATGGGTAAGCCTAGGTAATTTCTGAAGTAAGAACATGTTCAGCACACCATTGTGGGCTGAAGGTCTGTATTGTGCTATAGGTTTTCTATGTTTCTAAATTGAAAGGGCTGATGCTCAGTAAATGCCATTGCTCCTTTAGGCAAACCACTTGTTCTTGTGACATTGATTCTGCTTTATCAACACTTCTGTAGGATAAAGGTAACTTAACAAATGTCACATTGTGCAGGGACACTGGAGCACTTGGCAATTTTATCTTTAGGGCAGAGATAAAAGATGAGAAATATGTTAAATACTCAAAATAATGAGGGATTTCTAGAGAGGAGAAGTAATCTCTGCCTCCTTAGACAAGAGAAATCTATTTTTGCTGACAGAAAGTTGGACACCAGAGGGCACAGTCTAAATTAAAAAAAAAGGCAAGTTGGTTTTGCATTCCTTCACAATTTTCACACCCTTTTTTAGTTGTCTAAAGTCATTTAAAATACATTTGTAAAATTACTTCTTGAAGTTCATTAATTTCTTTTAAGTATTGAAATCGAACCTGCATCCTCCACTATTGCTGGCAGCTCGATCCACATTCTCACCATCCACGGAGTGAAGAGTTTTCCCCTCGTGCTCCCCTTAAACATTTCAGCCCATGACCTCTGATCCTAGTCTAGTCAACACAGGAAATGTAGCTGCTAGTTTGTATATCGCAATCTCTCATAAACTGCGGTATAATAATTAAACTATCTTCGTTATTGTTGGACTGTATGAGGAATATGTATTGACAGGACTCTGAGGAAGACTCCTCTTTCTTCTTGCCTTCAATATATTTCTGGTGGTTCTTTACATAGAGAGTTCAGGTAAAAGACGTCTGCCTCAGAGATGGTACATTTCAAACTGCTGGATTCTCTCAGCACTTCACTAAAGTATCAAATTTGGTCTTTTGTTCAAATCTCTGGAATGGGACTTGTAACCATAAACAAAACAATAAAGCAGATAGGCTGAGGTTACTACAGGATCTAGATTAGATGGGAAAGTGGGAGAGGGTTCATTTCTGTCGATAGATGCTGCTTGTCCTGCTGAGTTCTTCCAGTATTTTGTGTCTATTGTTCGAAATGGACAAAGGAATGGCTGAATGAATTAACTCAGACAAGTACAAAACATTGCCTCTTTTAAAATTTTCCCATTGCTTCAAGTATTTTTAAACAAGTTTCTAATTTGGTGTCTCTGCTCAGAAGACAACATTGACAACTTCATCATTGAACCCATGAACGCTACCTTTTCACCTTTCTTTTATTGCCCATTTTTTTACATATACAAACAAATTTCATGACATATTCCAGTGATATTAAACCTGATTCTGATTCTAGAGCAAAGTCAATGTCACCACAGCAAGAAAAACAGTAAAAGAGTTTCATCAGAAAGGAATTCAGCATTTACTCAAAATGGAGCAAAGTGGACATTATATCAAGCCAGTATATATATAGAATCACAGAGTCCTGGGGAATGTTACTGGATACCCAGAACCTGGTGAGCAAGTACATAGTTCTCTGAAAGTGACAATGTTCACACAGAATAGTTCAAGTTCAAGTTCATTGCCATCTGAGTGTAGATGTATACAAACAGACGAAACGATGTTCCTCTGGACCACAATGCACCCACACAATATATATCCCATGCAGCACATAAACCAAAATATTATACTATAAAGCAACACACACAAAATGCTGGTGGAACGCAGCAGGCCAGGCAGCATCTATAAGAGAAGCAGTGTTGATGTTTCGGGCCGAGACCCTTCGTAAGTCCCCTGACGAAGGTGATGCACCATCAACAACTCTCGGCGATGGGAGGTGAACAATAGGCTTTTATTAGCAGCAAAAGTGACCACAACATCTTGGAGATTGAGGGAGGAGCATTGCCTCCAATCGCCTTTATACAGGGGTCTGTGGGAGGAGCCACAGGAGCAGTCAGCAGAGGAGCGTGGCCAGACAGGTATATGTAGTTTACCACAGAAGGGTCTTGGCCCGAAACGTCGAACTTGCTTCTCCCTATAGATGCTGCCCGGCCTGCTGTGTTCCACCAGCATTTTGTGTGTGTTGCTTGAATTTCCAGCATCTGCAGATTTCCTTGTATATTACTATAAATATGTTAATAAAATATAAATCAAAATGTATATAATAAAGTGCAGCCCAGGTAAACAGTAAACAGCTAGTGACGAGAGGTGGCAGGGTGTTCATTAGTCTCACAACCTGAGGGAAGAAGCCATTACCCCGTCTGGCAGAACTAGTCCTGATGCCTCAGTACCTCCTGTACGGTGTAGGTGTCTGTCTGCAAAGGCTGAGGCATTAAAATTAAGTTTTGTAACATCATTATACAGTTGGTTAGACTGCATTTGGGGTGTTTTATGTCGTTCTGATTGCCACTCTACAGGAAGGAAGTAATTAAACTGAAAAGGGTAGAAAATATTCAGAAATCTTGCTTGGGTTATAGGGAGGGAATGGACAGGATGGAACAGTTTTCTGTCAGATGCTAGAGGACGAGGTATGACCATGAGGGGCTTGGGCAGGGTAGATAGGTCATTTTCCCAGCGTAGGGGAGACTGAAACAAAAGGTGTAAGGGGTGAAGGGAAAGATTTAAAGGGACTTGAGGGGCAGATTTTTCACAGAGAAGGTAATGAATGTATGGAATGAGCTGCCAGTGGAGGAGAGTACAATTACAGAAATGTAAAAAACATTTGGACAGGTACATAGATAAGAAAGATTTAGAGTATAATGGGCCTGACTCAGACACATGGGATTAGTAAGACAGGAAACTTGATTGGTTTCAATGTTGGGTGAGGGGAAAGTTTCTGTGCTTACTCTATAAATCCATCTGACCAGCTGAACTTCAGCTGAGATTTACACTCTGAGAGGTTGAGAGAAGATGGGAAGACATTTTAATTATATTCTAGAATGCACCAACTGATAGGGTGATGGACACAGATGCAAAACCAAATTCAATGCACCTCTTAAAGAAGGAGGAGATATGCAGGACTATTTGTTCAGAGGAAGGATACGAGAAAACTCAGTTAGGTCCTTCAAGGGTCAGGAACAGCTACGCTGCTCTAAATGGTCACTTCCTGAGCCTGGGGATCTTTGGTCAAGATTTACATAGATGATACCACAAAAGGGAAAATACAATGCAGTCATGAGGGTGAAAGGTTAAAGATCACAAGAGATTTTGTAATTTCATGTTTTAGCAAGCACTACCGAATTATTTTTTCAATGATATTAATATTGGAGTTGAAATCAGTGAAGACCACGAATGTGAGCTGGATTGGAGGTAAACACTGGGGCACAAGGACAGAGAAAATACTGAATGAACAAAGCAGTCTGAGGAGTGTGGTAGATTGGAGGGATATGGAACACATATCCACAATTCCTTGAAAGTGGCATCACAAGTAGATATGGTCATAAAGAAAGATTTTGGCACAATGGCCTTCATAAATCAAAGTTTTGAGTATAAGAGCAACACATGACTTTTTGGGTCATGATCTTTCTTCAGGACCCTTCCTGATGAAGGGTTGTGGCCCGAGACAGCGGCTGTTCACTCGTTTCCATAGATGCTGCCTGACCTGCTGAGTTCCTCCAGCATTTTGTGTGTGTTGCCTTGGGTTTCCAGCATCTGCAGACTTTCTTGTGTTATTGGGTACAGGAGTTAGAATGTTGAAGTTGTTAAAGACATTGGTGAGGCCTAATCTGCAGTATTATGTGCATATCTGATCACCGACTGTGCCGGCAGGCAATAAATCAATATGTTTGGAAGAGTGCAGAGAAAATTTACCAGGACCTGAGTTGTAGAGAAAGATTGAATAACTTAGGACATTATACCCTGGAGCACAGGAGATTTAGGGCAGATTTGATAAGGAATACAAAATTATGAGGGGTATAAATAGGATAAATGCAAGCAAGCTTTTTCCGCTGAGGTTGGGTGAGACTAGAACTAGAGATCATAACAGGTAAAAAGTGAAATGTATTAGAGGAACTTGAGGGGCAACATCAGAGGGTGGTGAGAGCATGGGGCGAGTTGTCAGTGGAAGTTGTCAATGGCACATGACATCAATAGTTAAAAGAAATTATGTCAATAAGGGTGGTATGGAGGGCTATGGTCCAGGTGCAGGTCAATGGGATTAGGCAGAATAATAGTTCAGCATGGACTAGATGGTCTGAATGGCCTGTTTCTGTGTAGTAGTTCTTGATAACTATAACTCTATGACTACTTAGGGGTGGAAAAATACCCACACAGGTGTCCAGACAAGGGAGGAGAAAGAAAAAAGTGCCGTTCAGAGAGAGTCGTCAGCCACAGTGAGGCAGTCGATGAGGGTGCTTTTTATTTTTGGGGAATGGATGAGGGTGTATTTTATCTGTAGGTGTCTGGATATTCATGAAGTTATTCCTTAGGGTCATGAATATCCGGAGGCTCAATGCAGTAGGGCACACTCACTGCTACTGAGGGTTGAGACAGAAGGATTTACCTGAAGAATTTATTTTATTTTCAAAAGTGGTGCTAAACAGGCCTCTCCAGCCCAATGAGTCACACCGTCCAGCAACCCACCTATTTAACCCTAGCCTAATCACAGGACAATTTACAATAACCATTAATCAGTACGTCTTTGGAATGTGGGAGGAAACCCATGCGTTTCATGGGGTGGACGTACATAGTCCTTACAGACAGTGTTGGAATTGATCTCAGAACACCGATGCCCCGAGCTGTATTAGCCGCTATGCTACCATGGCAACCCACACTAGCCTGCTGGGCTCTGCGGTTGGCATGGAGAGATGGGCAGAAGGGCCTGTTTCTGCACTCTATTCTAACACTATGTCTCTCTGGCATTCATGTTCTAATGTTCTGTCCTCACCCGAATTTACTTCATAAATTGCTTTGGGATAAATGGTGTTGGGCTGGACAGTAGTTTTTGATGGACCCTAGATCATGGTCTCTAGTGCTTGTATTTTGGGTGGTGGAGGTGGGGCTAATACTTTTGCTGGAGTAATTGGAAGGGGGGGGGGTTGATGCTTTTGCTGCTGGGGGGTGCGAACATTTTCCTGTCATTCATTCTTTGGGTTTTTTTCTCTTTTCTCTGTGGCTGTCTGTGAAGAGCAAGGATCTCGGGTTGTATACTGTATATATTTACCGAACCACTGAAGCACACTTTTACAGTATTTGACCAGTTGCTCGATGTTCTTTTTCTCTAAAATGTCAACCAGCTTAGTGTCAGGCAAACGTTTGATGTCCTGGCTATATTTACAGTAACACATGCTAATTATACATGAGTCATTTGTTTAAAAGTGCTTGCGAGGTAATTTAGTTTCTGCTGAATCAGAGTCAAACAGGAGTACCTCCTCTCTGCCCTGCAATAACAATGAGTTTTGCATAAAATGTCCGTAGTTCACAGGTCGAAGCATATATTGGGAGATATAAGGGCCTGCAGATACTAGAATCTGAAACATAGAACACTAGTGCACACTAACATTCCCTTCATCCCATAATGTGGTGCAGAACTAACTAAATAAATCAAAAACACTAATACATCCTATCTACACCATGTCCATCTCTTCCTTCCATCCACGTGCCTATCTAAATATCTCTTAAAAGCCTCTAAAGTATTTGTCTGTATGACCATATCAGGCAGTGCATTTGCAGGTATCCACCACTCTGAGTAAAAAACTTAACCGTCACATCCCCTTTGAACCTACCCCCTCTCACCTTCAATGCACGCCCTCTGGTATTGGATATTTCAAATCTCCCTGTCCACACTATCTGTGCCTCTTCCCTCAGCCTCCGGCGCTCCAGAGAAAACATCCCAAATCTATCCAGCCTTTCATGACAGCACACACCCTCCTAACTCAGGCAGCATCCTGGTAGACCTCTTCTGCACCCTCTCCAAAGCCTCAACATTCTTCCTGTAGTGGGGTGACCAGCGCTGTATGCAGTACTCTGGATGAGCCCTAACCAGATTTTTTTTAAATTGGCAATATAAACAAGTAATTTGCTGAAACCAGTCAGTGGTATGAAAGAATTGCCCATGTTTCAAGTCAAAACCCTACATCAGGGCTCCACTGGAAGCATTAACATCTCAGGAGTTTGATTGTAACTTGCTTAAGGCTTAAAGTTCATTCACACTGTGAAGACCTAGCTTTAATGTCCAAATATTCCCAAGGCTTTGTCCCTAATTGACCTCATCGTTGCACTTAATGGCAATAAAACAATGTGGTCTTATTTCGTTTTCGTCTATTAAACACAAGAGTAATTGCATCCTAAAGTAACGCGACTTGAAGCAAACTCACATTCTGAAAATATAAAAAGGTCCGTGTCATTTATGTCTAATAAGAAAGCAGCAGGGAGTTTTCCTTGCTTGCTGATCAAAAGTCTTTCCTCTTATTCATAGAACATAGAACATTACTGCACCATACAGGCCCTCTTTGGCCCATGATGTTGAGCTGACTTTTTGACCTAATTTAAGATTTTAATCTAATCTAACCCTTCCCTCCTACATAACCCTCCATTTTTCCATCATCAGAATCAGAATCAGAATCAGACTTTAATTGCCAAGTACCTGTGCACATACAAGGAATTTACTTCCGGCAGATGTTGTCTCTCTGCTCATGACAATAATAATGATAAATATAAATGAAAATATAGATTATACATACAAGTAGTGAAATCCAAGTAATAGTTAGCCGACAGTTAACCGGCAGTTAACTGTTCAGCAAAGTGACCGCAGTAGGGAAAAAACTTCTCCAGTGCCTATTAGTCTTAGTCTGGAGGGATCTGAAGCGCCTACCAGATGGAAGCAGTTCAAACAGTCTGTGCGCAGGATGGAAGGAGTCCTTTATGATGTTCCCCGCCCTCTTCTTCAACCTGGAAGAGTACAGGTTCACAATAGAGGGCAGGGAGGCTCCAATGATGCGCTCGGCAGTCCTCACTGTGCGCTGTAGTCTGGTCATATGCTTATTCATATGCTTATTTAAGATTTTCTTAAAAGCCCTTAATTTATCTGCCTCTACCACCATACCAGGGCATTCTACATATCCACCACTCTGTGCAAAGAAATAATCACTGACATGCCCTTTCCTCAAATGATCTTAAAATTATATCCCCTTGTAATGGCCATGCCTGTCCTGGGAAGAAGTCTCAGAGATCTTGGGTCTATGTCCATAGATCCCTCATAGATGTCATGCAAATTGATAGGGTTGTTAAGATGGTCTATGGTGTGTCATTAGTCAGGGAATTGAGTTCAAGTGTCATGAGGTAATGTGCTAACCAGCTCTATAAAATCTTAGTTAGAGCACACTTGGAATATTGTGTGCATTTCTGGTTGCCTCATCATAGGAAAGTTATAGAAGCTTTAGAGAAGATGCAGAGGAGGTTTACCTGAATGCTGCCTGGATTGGAGAGCATGTCTTGCGAAGGTTGATTGAGTGAGTTAGGGCCTTTCTCTTTGTAGTGAAGCCAGATGATGGGTGACTTGATTGATAAGAGGCATTGACTGAGTGGAGAGCCAGAGGCTTTTTCCTCAGGACACAAATGTCAAATACAAGAGGGCAAAATTTTAAGGTAGTTGGTCGAAAGAATAGAGAAGATGTCAGATAAACCAGGGTTTTTCTCTTGGGGGTGAAGGAAGACGAGGGGTGACTTGATAGAGGTAGGCAAGATGATAAAAAGGCATAGACAGAGTGACAGCCAGAAGCCTTGTTCCAGGGTGGAAATGTCTAATTGTAAGGTGATTGTTTGAAAGAATATCAGAGGCAAGTTCTGTACATACAGAGTGGTAGGTGTGTGGAATACATTGCCAGGGATGGAGGCAGATACATTAGGGATATTTAAGATGATAGAAAAATGGAGGGCTATGTTGTGGTAGTCAAGAGTGTTATTCCTATATCGCCACTTTCACATGGGAGGAGCTCACTTATTGTAAAGCAGTGATATCAATAAAGTTTAGTTGAATATCTTGCAAGACTGGCATCTGGGGTCTCTCTGCACTGTCCCTCAATATTGAACGCAGCATGCTATCAGAAATGGTTGATTGTCAATGAATTGGTCCTACAGTCCAAGTGAAACTCCCAACAAGAAAGAATTTACGGCAAGTCTGTTATTGTTTGCATACGTCTATGAAAAATATCCAGAGACTAATTGACCTAATTTGTCCATGCTTGTTGCTAAATTGCGTGCACTAAGAGGCTGAGCTGAGAACTGGGCAATGCCATCAGGTGGCAACCAGAAGAGAAAATATTGTAATAATCTGTGGGCCACTAGCCTGGGAAGTGCACAGAGATACAGGTACAGCAGAGAAATCTGAGAAGTTAGTCAAACTCTTTTGTCATCCAAATAAAAGAACAAGTGAACAGGAAAATGGAGCAAATACCTGCAGTACCTACATCTACTTATGTAATAAAGCCCCCCTCCCCCAAGACATTTGATTTCTTTAAACAGGGGACTTTGAAAGTTGGCTCAGATGCTTAGAGAGATTTAGGGTTGCAAGCAATCTTACTCAGGCTTCAGAAGATAATCAAATAAGCACACTGATATACTGCATGGGGAACAAAGCAGATGACATCTTGGGCGGATTAGGACTGACAAATGTCCAGAAAAAGGAGTGCAGGAGTGTAAGAATATTTTACAGAAAATGAAATGTGATAAACGGAGGAAGCAAGGTGCAGTTAGAAAGACTGGAGAAAGAGGTGACAATACAGCTTAGCTCAAGCAAAATAAACAAGCAAAGCAAGGAGCAGGTAAAATGCCCAACTGCAGAGGATGCTGCTAGTCTCCATTCCACATCAAACAGCCCTGTCCAGCAAAAGAAGTGAAATAGCACCAGTGCAATAGAGTTGGCCATTTTAAAAGCCAGTGTCACTCAAAACCTGATCAGGAGGTCAAAGAAGGTGATTCAGATGAAAAGAGATTTCCTTGAAGCTCTAAATTCAAATAGACAAGGCTGGTGTACTATGGCTCAAAATGAGTTTCAAAATGAGACAGTGATGTTCAAATGGACACCAGGGCAAACATCACAGCCATCCCCAATGCCTGTTCACAAAACTGGTGAAAAAAAAACAGGCATTATGCCAAGCCCAACAGAGAGTGCTCAAGGGGCCAGGGAAACACGAGCTCAGTGTGAAAGGAATGTTTACTCCTTGCATTCATAAAAATGAAAAACAGTTAAGAGAGGATGTCTATATCATCCAGAATCTCTTCTCACCACTACTGGGATGACTTGCGATCAACAAGCTGAATCACATTGCAAGGCTGGATCCACTAAACAATGTTCAGTGGTAGGAAAAGCACCTGGAGTTGTTCATAGGCCTGGGGTTTCTAAAAGAAGAGTACCCATCCAACTGAGGACAGGAGTGATACCCTACTCTCTGATCACAGTGAGGCATATACCAGTCCCATTGATGAACAACGTCAAAACTGAACCTATGAGAAAGGAAGTGCTTGAGGTCACAACTAGAGTGAATGGACCTACTGACCGGTGTGCGGGCATTACTCCTGTTTCCAAGCCAGATGGCACAGTGAAGATCCCTGTTGATCGAACAAAATTGAATAATGCAGTGAGACGGGAGAAGTTCACTCGGCCCTCTGCAGAGCACACTTTGGGTATGCTGGATGGAGCAAAGTTCTTCACCAACTAGATGCACCTTGACATTGTTGAGTCACAGAAGCTCCCAACCTTTATCACGCCATACGCCTCTGTGGTGAACTACATATACCTGCCTGGACACGCCCACAGACCCTTCCTCAGTCTCCAGGATGTTGTGTGGTGGTCACTTGCTGCTTGTGCTTTCTTCCAGCCAATAAAAGCCTACCTTAACCCATGTCTCAGAGTTATTGATGGTGCATCAGCCTCCAAGAGACTCTTTATGCCATCTCATCGGCCCCTGAGCTCTTTCAGATGAGAAGGAACCAAATTTTGGAGTGACTGTAGGGAGAAGTGTGCCACAGGGACGACGCACTCAATTCGGAAGGTCACGTGAGGAACATGACAAAAGAGTGGAAACTGCCGGGGAGAAACTGAAACAGGCTGGAATTACCTTGCACAAAGAGAAATGTGAATTTGCAAAGTTGGAGGTGAAGCTCTTAGGTCACCAATTGTCCTCAGTGCAACCGGATTCAGACAAACTGGCAGGAGTTTGCAACATGCAACAATCTATGAATGTATCAGAGATCTGCAGTTTCCTTGACACGGTAAACCAGCTGGGAAAGTTCACTCCAGATTTGGTAGAGTAAACAAAGCCATTACATTACTTCCTCTATCAGTGAAATGTCTGGACCTGCAATGCACTACGGGAGAAGTTATTCTCATCACCTAAAGCAGAGCTTATCTCTCCGCCAACATTGGCATCCTTTGATCTGAACAAAGCACTCAAGGGCTCAGCAGATGCCTCATCCTTTGGCCTGGGGGAGTACTCATATAAAACTGCAGTGGTGTATGAAAACTGGCGGCATATACATCAAGAACACTGACTCCTACTGAACAACATTATGCCCAAATCAAGAAGGAGACATTGGCTCTCCTGTGGGCTTCTGAACACTTCAACTGCTACATGATAGGCACTAAACTCCTACTTGAAACAGACCTCAAGCTGCTTGTCAGCATCCGTAGCTCAAAACACTTGGATGAATTACCTCCACATCTGCAAAGATTCAGAATGAGGCTTATGCGATACTGCAATGACATTGAACATGTCCCCAGCAAATCTCTCACAACACCAGACACTCTGTCGAGGATTCCGTGCAGAAGTGAGTAGATGAAAGTTGATTCTGCTCTCAAGGAAGATACCAATCTCTACTTAGCTCAGGCATGTTAAAGCTTTCCTGCATTACAGAATAAACTGGATGAATTTCACACTGAGTTGAAAAAGGACCAAATTCAGCAGCAAGGTCATGAAATGCTGTGAGCATGGATGGCCAGTTGTTCCAAGAGGAGCTCACGAACTTGGACCTTACTGGCTTAAAAGAGACACACTCACCATTCTTGATGGTTTGCTGCTAAAGAGCTCAACACTCATCACTCCTGCTGCTATGCCCGACAGAATCACCAGTGAAATCTACCAAGGACGAAAAAGCATTGAAAATTGTCAGCCAAGAGAAAGGTAATCTGTGTGGTTCATCTGGTCTGTGCACACAGCTGCAAGGTTATTTAAAGCAAACAGACATTATTGAGTTGAAAAGAGACAAACATCTTCTTACCATGGATGACCACTTATGGAGTGTTGAGGTGTCCAGGCAGTGTCCTCAGCGGCAGCTACACAGCCACTGAAAGTTGTATCCGCTCACCACTGAATTCCAGAGGCACTTGCATCAGACAATGACTTGCGTTCAGCTGCTCAGAATTCAAAACCTTTGCTCGGAACCGTGAGTCCAAACACCAGACAAGAAGTCCACGTTACCCATATGCAAATGGAGAAACAGAAAGAACAGTGCGAACTGTTAGACTCTCTTACTGAGGGCTCTTACTGAGGACTCTCTTTGATGGACTGTAGCCATTTGCAAGCTGTCAATGGGCCAGAGACTGAGAACATACCTGTTCTTCCTTCCTTTCTCCAATCTCACTTACTGGACTTGGACAAAGTGAGAGACGACACAATGTCAGAAAACTAAGAGCGTACATGATCTCAGACACAGCAAAATCTTTGTCGTCAGTCAGGCGCGGTGAAGCCATTTGGGTTTCGGATCAATTCACCAAAGGAACAATAGTCCAGTAGCACGCACCATGATCAGAAAATCACAAGGTGAAATCAGGAGGAACAGACGTGCTCATGTGCCTTCAAAGTCCACAAAAGGTAGAGAAAGAAACAGATCCTTATGACAAGGACCATTTACCTGAGGTGGATGCACCTGTTCAAGAATCTCCATCCGTTCCAACACTTCCAGGAACCTATATACCAGATGTGGTTGTTTATCTGCACCACCACAGAGAAATACTTCACAGCCTAATAACTTTTAGGGCAAGTGACTAAGATGTAGAATAATCCTCTCACTTTGCAGGAGTGTTCAGGTAGTCTATGCTGATTGAAAAAAAAAGATTTGTAATGTTGGAATCATTTCACAAAAAAGAATTGGTAAAAAAAATTGAGGAAAACAGAGAGCATTAGAAGAAGACAGTTATAATGCTGGTAATTCTTTTTAATACAGGGAATGAGAAATCGTTAAAACAAAGAAAAAACAATTACAAAGTTGCCAATTCTTTTATGTTTATTGTAAGAAGCACAAGTTACATGCTGTGGGTGAAGTGAAGTGAATCACTCAATTTCAGTGACTATAATTTCAATGCAACTCTGTAGACAAGGAATCCATATGTGCCTAGTTTTTCTTTTTACCCTAAGAAGAGATGTTCTGGTAGTTAATAGTGTTATTCTTATGTCACTAAGTTAGCCACTCTCACTTGGGTGGGGTTCACATATTGTATGAGCAGAGTGATCAATAAAGTTCAGTTGAATATCCTTCACTTGCCCTCAATAACAAACACCACAGGCTATGTAGAGGGAAGGTTTAGACTGATCTTTGATGAGGTTAAAAGGTTGGCACAACATTCTGGGAGAAAGAGCCTGTACTGAAATGTAATGTTCTATATTCATCTCAGTAGCAAAGAATACTTAAACAAGATCAAATGGTCATATGGAGATGTTACACCAGTCTGTCATATTCTTTACTGCCATCCAAAACTTCAAATAATCTTTTATCATCAAGTTTAATTTTCTGCATTCAGTATTCTTCCCTACAATGGAGAAAGCAAACATGCATTGTGTGACCATTTTGCAAAACATCGCCATTAATTTTCAAGGTTAACCCTAAACTTCTTCATGTCCACTACTCTTCATCACTCGGACAGCAAGCTGTTTACCTGTGCTGTGCACAACATGCATTTTAAATTATATTTTATTAACTTATTAGCTTTAATTGTCACAAGTACACTAAAAATGCATTGTTTTGCATCAACAATGAAAGTAGTGTGAGGATTGTACTGGGAGTATGGTTCGCCACACTTTCGGCACCAACATAGCATGCCCACTAACCTTAAACCTGACCCGATATCACCAGAATATTGGAGGAAGCCAGAGCACCCAGAGGAAACCTAAGCAGTCATGGGGAAAATGTACAAACTCCTTACCGACAGCAGTGGGAATTGAATCCCGACTGCTACACTACTATGCCAACCAGTCAGTCATAATTAAACAGTAGAGTAGCTCAATGGGGCAAATCACAAGATATAAATCACACGATTTTGTGGAATAGTATTTTTTTGCTTGTGTATTTATTTTGGACTCTCATTCCCTGGTCCTAATTATTCCAGAGTTTGCATGTGGGATGTGGACCTCCTCCTTCTGCATCGATGTGACAAATGGTCCACCGGTAATGCTGACCTCATTACCACACCAGAAAGCAGCACAGTGAGTGACAGGAGGCAGGGGAGGATGATAGGTTTCTTTCCTTCAAGGACATTAGCCAGCCAGATGGATTGTTACGACAACCTGACAGCTCAGTAGTAATTTTTTCTCATAAAAAATGTAGATTATGTATTTTTCCTTGCGTGTATAATCAGGCAACAGGCTGATAAAGTGGCTGAGGCCCTTCTCCTGCACGCTGTGCACCTTACGTAAAGCGACTGGTTCTGATTTCTGACAGTCTCTAATTAGAAAAGATTACCCACTCTAAGGCAGCCTTAAGCTTCTAAATCAGCAGGAATGCTGATTAGAGCCCAATAACAGCTAATTGGAGGATTTTATGGAAAACATCTCGGTGGCATCACATTCAGACGTGAGAGAATTGAATTGCTTCTCCCTCTCTGCTCCTGAATCAATGCAGCGCATACCAAATGAACAGTGTTCTTTTAAAAAGAGGGGGCATGGAATACATTCAGCCAGCATTCCCATTGCCAAACTATTATTAAGGCCAAACCAAAGGTTACGCTGATGAAGTAAGGGGTCAGGAGGACTCTCAATTGAAACATATCTACCTACAGAGATTGGTCAGAATAGAAGTTTCTGTACACTGCACGTGAACTTACAATGTCTATTGATGACAATGATATCTATCTGACTTTAAATAGAGTGATATTAGAATTGTAGAATCCATACAGCACAGAAATTGTCTTTAGCCAAGCTCTTCAACACCAAACATCATGAATATTTACCCCAATATCTATATTTCCCCACTTTGGCTCCTGTCTCACCTCTCTTCTTTTTCTCACCTGCCTATCACTTCTTCCAGTGCCCCTCCACCTTCCCTTTCTCCTATAGTCCACTCTCCCCTCCTATCAGATTCCTCCTTCTCCAGCTCTTTACCTTTTCTACCCATCACCTCCCTGCTTCTTACTTCCTCTCCCCACTCACCTTGCTACACCTATCACCTTCCAGCTCCCTCCCCCTTCTTACTCCGGTTTCTTCCTCCTTTCTTTCCAGGTTCTAATGATAAGCCTCAATCCTTATTGCCTCTGCATAGATGCTGCCTGAATTGCTGAGTTCATCTAGCATTTTGTGCGTGTTGCTCTGGATTTCCAGCATCTGCAGAACCTTCTGTGTTTACTCAAATTCCTCTAATTTCCTACATGAAGTTTGACTTCCAATTTCCCTTAAACATTGTAATTGTGTCTGACTCTACCATCTCCTTTTTTATCATTTTATTTAATATCTGTAATCATAAAACTCACAGCACTGAAAATGGGTCTTCCAGTGCAACAAGCCCCCAGCTGCCCAATTACAACCATGTGACCAACTAACCTTCTAAACAATACTTCGTTGGAAACTGTGAGGAAGCCAGAGCACCTGGAGGAAACCCATGTGGACATGGACAAACACCCCACATACAGTGGTGGCATTGAATCTGGGTCTCTGGCACTGTAATAGCATTACACTAACTGCTACACTACCACACTGCTCCTCTGGAAACTTGTTCCACATGACCATCTCTACTGGTGAAAAACCGACCCCTCTTTAAATTTATCTCTCTCACCTTACATCTGCGCCTTCTAGTTCTAGGCTGTTCTGCTCAGGGGAGAGTCTGCAAATGTTCAAAGTAGCTATCCCCCTTATTGTTCTATACACTTCAATGAGAATGACGTTCAGCTTACCACATAAACCCAGCCTCTCGACAGTCCTCTATTCCAGACAACATCCTGGAGAATCTCTTCTGTATTCTCTCTATTGCTACTACATCCTTCCCATAGTGTGTGACCAGAACTGCATGCAATACTCCAAATTCAGTCTAACTAATATATTGTACAGCTGTAATACGACTGTGAGATGTTGCACTTTGAGAGGACATACCAGGGTAGGATTTATATTGTGAGCGGTAGGACACTGAGGAGTGTAGTAGAATGGAAGGATTTGGGAATAGAGATCCATAATTCCATGAAAGTGGCATCACAGGTAGATGGGGTTGCAAAGAGAGGTTTTGACATGTATTAGATATTGTTAGGCCTAATTTGGAGTATTGTATCCAGTTTTGATCACCAACCAATGGGAAATCTATCAATGAGATTTAAAGAGTGCAAAGAAAATTTTTTAAGGCTGTGGCAGGACACGGTGACATGAATTATAAGGAAAGGTTGAATAATTTAGGACTTTTTTCCTTGGAGTGTAGGAAAATGAGACTAGATTTGTTAGAGGTATACAAAATTATGAGGAATATCAAGGAAGCAAGAAAGAATTTAAACAAGAAAATAGGAGAACTAAAAGAGCACTAATTACCCCAAAACAGAAAAGCTTAGAAAAAGTAGTCGATGCAGCTTAATACATCAGAAGAAGAACCCCCACCATTATTGAGCACAGCTGCAAGAAGCACTGCCACAAGAAAGTAGTATCCAAAAGTCAGGGACCTCCACAAACCAGCCAGGAAGGAGGTACAGGAAGCCATAGGTCCCACAGCGCCAGGCACAGGAACAGTTATTACCCTTCAATCAACAGGCTTCTTAACCTGAGTGGAAAACTCCACTCACCTCAACAATGAACTGGTTCCACAACCTATGGACTCCTTTCATGTTCTCAGTATTATTTCTTTATTTAGTTAGACCATGATAACACAAGACAGAATTAGGCCATTCAACCCATCAAGACTGCTCCAGCACTTTATCATGGCTGACTTATTATCCCACCCAACCCTATTCTCCTGCCAAACACCCAACCCCCGTAACTTTTAACACACTAATCAAGAACCCATCAACCTCCGCTTTAAATATACCTAATGAATTGGCCTGCAGTCATCCATGGCATTGGATTTTACAGATTCACCACATTCTGATAAATAAATTATGTGGACAGTCAGAGGCTTTTTCCAGGGCTGAAATAGCTAACATGCATATAAATAGCATAGTTTTAAGGTGCTTGGAAGTGGGTACCGAGGGGATGTCAGGGGTAAGATTTTTCCACACAGAAAGTGGTGGGTCTGTGGAATGCCCCGCTGCCAACACTGGTAGAGGCGGATAAGGGTCTTTTAAGAGTCTCTTATATAGGTACATGGAGGTTAGAGAAATAGAGGGCTATGAGGTAGGGAAATTCTAGGCAGTTTCTAGAGTAGGTTACATGGTTAGCACACCATTGTGGGTCGAAGGGCCTGTAATGTGCTGTAGATTTCTATGTTCTATGAAATGCCTCATCTGTACTAAAGGGATGTCCTTCTATTCTATTCTGACATTGTGTCCCCTGGGCTTAGACTCCTCTCTATGTCCACTCTAACTAGCCCTTTCAATATTCAAAAGGCTTCAATGAAATCCCACTCATTCTTCTAAACTCCAGTGGGTACAGGCCCAGAGCCATTCAAGCACTCTTCATAAGTTAACCCTTTAATTCCTGGAATCAATCCTGTGAAACTCCTTTGTTCTTTCTAAATCTTTTTATTAATATTAATAATATGGACAGAATACAGATGATATATTGATAAAGAAATTACCAACATACACATTCCATTACATATAAAAAGAAACATACATAATAGTTACAATATAAATGAGTTTACCAAGACATAAGCCATAAGATATATGGACATAGTAAATCTAAATATTTCATAATGTATAATATAAAAAAACAGAAAAAAGAAAGAAAAAAAAACAAAAAAAATTTATATAATGCAGAACTAACTAATCTAATCTAATAACTATAGCTAATAAGTAATATAAAAGAAAAAAAAACAAACAAAAGAGAAGGAAAAAAAAAAGTGGGCTGTTTATAAACTCCTTTGAACCCTCTCCAGAGCCTTACATGATGGACTCAAAAACTATTCATAATACTCCAAGTGCGGTTTGTTCAATGTCTTATAAATCAACAGCATTGCTTGCTCTTGTATTCCAGTTCTCTCGAAATGAATGCTCATATTGCATTTGTCTTCCTTACCATTGACTCAAACTGCAAGTTAACCTTCATGAAATCTTGCACGACACCCAAGTCTCATTGCTTTTCAGATTTTTGAATTTTCTCCATTTAGAAAATTGTCGACACCTTTATTTCTTTTATCAAAGTGCATAACCAGACACTTCCCTACACTAGATTCCACCTGCCATTTCTTTGCCCATTCTCCCAATCTAAGTCCTCCTTTAGACACCCTGCTTCCTCAACATTACCTGCCCCTAAACCCATCTTCATATTATCTGCAAAGTTGGCCTCAAAACCATCAATTCCATCATCCAAACCATTAGCAAATAATGTGAAAAGACTGCGCCAATAGTGATTGGCAGCCAACAAAGATAGGCCCCCTTTATTCCCACACTTTGCATCCTGCCAGTCTGCCAATCTTCTATCCATGCTAGTATCTTTCTATACTACCATGAGATCTTATCTTGTTAAGGAGCCTCGTGCACAGCACCTTGCCAAAGGCCTTCTGAAAATCCAAGTAAAGAGCATCCATTGATTCTCCATTGTTTATCTTCTTGCTATTTCTTCAAAGAATTTCAATAAATGTTTTCAGGCAAGATTTCCCATTAAAGACACCTTGCTGTCTCTAGTCTATTTTATCATGCACCTGCAAGTACCCTGAAACTTCATACTTAAAATGGACTCCAACATCTTCTCAACCACTGAAGTCAGGCTAACTAACTTATAATTTCCTTTCTTCTGCCTCTCTCCCTTCTTGAAGAGTGGAGTGACATTTGCAATTTTCCAGTCCTCTGGAACCATTCCAGAATCTTTTGATTCTTGAAAGATCATGACTAATGCTCCATAATCTATTCAGCTACATCATTCAGAACCCTGGGGTGAAGTCCATCTGGTTCCGGTGTCTTACTTACCTTCAGTCTAATCCCAAGCACCTTCTCCTTAGAAATAGCAACTTCTCTTACTTCTGCTCCCTGACACACTCAAATTTCTGGCATACTGTTAATGTCTTCAACAATGCTATCTTCTCAAGGGAGTTTGAGTTGGGCAATTAATGTGGGTGTTTCCAAAGATACCCATACCTTGAAATTGATTTTATGACCGTATAACCATATAACAATTACAACATGGAAACAGGCCATCTTGGCCCTTCTAGTCCGTGGCAAACACTTACCCTCACCTAGTCCGACCGACCTGCACTCAGCCCATAACCCTCCATTCCTTTCCTGGCCATATACCTATCCAAATTTTTTTTTTAATGACAATACCGAACCTGCTTCTACCACTTCTACTGGAAGCTCATTCCACACAGTTACCACTCTCTGAGTCAAGAAGTTCCCCCTCGTGTTACCCCTAAACTTTTGCTGCTTAACTCTCAACTCTTGTCCTCTTGTTTGAATCTCCCCTACTCTCAATGGAAAAGGTCTATCTACATCAACTCTATCTATCCCCCTCATAATTTTAAATACCTCTATCAAGTCCCCCCTCAACCTTCAACCAAAGAATAAAGACCTAACTTGTTCAACCTTTCTCTGTAACTTAGGTGCTGAAACCCAGGTAACATTCAAGTAAATCTCCTCTGTACTCTCTCTATTTTTTTGACATCTTTCCTATAATTCGGTGACCAGCACTGTACACAATACTCCAAATTATTCTTGGGAATAACAAAGTGCTGGATCACTCAAACTGGATTCCCTCTCTCAGTATCCAGCACCAACCTAATTTTCCCAATCTACCTGTATATTTAAATCCTCCATGACTGTTGTAACATTGCCCATTTTACAAGCCTTTTCTATCTCCTGTTCTAATTTATATCCCATACCCTGGCTACTGTTCTGAAGCCTGTATATAACTCCTGTCAAGGTCTTATTACCCTTGTATTTTCTTAACTTGAACTACAAGGATTCTACATCTTGCAATCCTATGTCAACTATTTTAAGGATTTTTTTCTTACCAACACAGCTACTGTACCCCCTCTACTTAACTGATGTCCTTTGTTCGGTGCTTAGCATACAATGTGTATCCTTGTGTGTTATGCTCCCAACAGTGATCTTTTTCCACCTCGGCTCAGTGATGCCCACAACAACATAGCTGCCAATCTCTAAGTGCACTGCAAGATCATCTGTCTTATTCCTATATTGTATGTGCATTCAAATATAGCACCTGTAGTTATCACCTTTTCAATTTTGTCCCCATGGTACACTTCAACTCATCCCACTGACCGCAATTTTGCCCTATCATCTGCCCGTCCTTCCTTTACAGTCTCACTACAAAAAGCATTGACTTGTACACCATCTGCAAACCTATCACATTGATTCCCATCTCCCTGCTAAATTAGTTTAAGCCTACCAAACAGTTCTAGCAAACAGCCCACAAGGATATTCGTCCCCGTCAGGTTCATATGTAACCCATCCTTTTTGAACAGTTCATACCTTCCCCAGAAGACACCTCAATGATCCAAAAATCTGAGACCTTTTCCCCTGAACCACTTCCTCAACCATTCATTCATCTGTACTATCATCCTATTCCTGCCCTGACTAGCACGTGGTACTGGGAGCAATCCAGGGATTATACCTTTGAGGTCCTGTTCTTTATCCTCTTCCCTAACTTCCTATACTCACTGCCCAGGACCACTTCCCTCTTTCTACCTATGAGATTGGTGCCAATATGCACTATGACCTCTTGCTGCCTGCTCATCCTCCCTCACGTCAATCTTCTGTAGCTGCTGTCAGACATCCTGGACTCTAGAAACTTTGAGGCAACACAACACCCTTGAAACCCTGTTATTTCTTCTTTGTATTATTAGTTTTTTTTTGCACAGTTTTTCTTCTTTTGCACTTTGGTTAATTGTCTGTAAACGCTCACAAGAAAATGGATCTCAGGATAACTTACGGTGACACATGTACGCTGATTATAAATTTCCTTTGGACTTTGAACTCCCTGGAAGTTATGTTGCGGCTTTATAAAACCCTGTTCAGGCCTCACTTGGAGCATCGTGGGCAGTTTACATCTCATATTACAGGAGTGGTATGGAGCCTTGAAGTGCAGAAGTTCACTGGGATCAGAATCAGAGTCATGTTTATTATCACTGGCATGTGTCGTGAAATTTGATACCTTAGCAGCAGCGGTTCAATACAATACATAACATAGAAGGAAAACATAAGTAAATCAATTACAGTACATGTGTATTGAAAAGATTAAAAATCGTGCAAAAACAGAAAAATAATATATGTTTAAAAAGGTGAGGTAGTGTTCAAGGGAGGGAGAATTGACTATCCGGAAGTTGGACAAGCTTTGATGGTTTTATTTGGATTATCAGAGGCTGAGAGAAATATAGAATTACGTATATTAGGTGCCTGAAACATTAAATTGTCATTTCCACCGGAACTTCTGAGTTCCACTCACCCTTTGTGTGTGCTGCTAAAGGTGTCCAGCATCTGCAGGATCTCTTTTGTCTATATATTACACAGAGTGCGGCAGGTGCTAGGAGTGTGCTGCTGGGTGGTGATGGAAGCAGATACAGCAGTAGAATTTAAGAGGTATTTAGATAGGCCCGTGGACAGGCAGGGAACAGAGGGATATAGACCGTGAGCAGATTCAAGAGATCCTGAGAGCAATGATCTGGAGTATAGCAAACTGGCACTTTGCTCACAGTAAGCTCCCCCATGGTGGTAAGATCAATGGGGAGGTTCCAGCTGGAGTGACCCAACCAAGACCTCAGTGGTGGAACTAGCAGGAGGTGGTGACATCACAATGGCTGTGAAGGCGGAGGGGCCCCAGTCATCTTGCGTTCCACACCTCTGCACCCCGACCCCGATGTCTGCCCATGCATCAGCCTCCCCACGTCAAAACAAAGTCACACACAGGCATTCTCCATGAAGAGAATACCAAATGACCCAACCACACTACCACTCCTAAACTTCGGAGATCAGCCTGCAGTGAAAGTTTCTTTCAGTCAAAGTAATGTCCTTGCTCTGCCATGGGTGACTCTCCTATTTATATAACTGGCATCTAATTTAAATATTCATGAAGTTAGCTGCAACACAACTAAACAAGAATCACATTTGATTTTGCTCGTTCTTAATTAATATAAAGAGCACTGCAGGTAGACTTCGAAGCAAAAATAGCAGCAGTATTTAAACCCCTGAGATTGTTATCTGCTTGTCATTGCAGATTAATGATTGGTCTTCCTGCCTCTTTACAGGGACCAGATTTAATACTTATCATGGAGTTAATCGTTAGAAGTGGTCTCTCAGGTCCTAGCTTTCCTGAAAGGTTCAAATCATCCAATCAGGGACACCATTCCACAGGATTTTTACCGCATCCCAAAGACACCACGCTAAAGTAGAAACAGAAAATGCTGGAAGCTCTCAGCAGATCAGGCAGCATCTCTGGAAAAATAAATAGTTAATGTTCATTTTATAGGATCCTTTGTCGGAAGTCAAAGCTACTTTCTGATTTTATTTCAGATTTCTAGTATGTGCATTTTTCAATTTTCACACAAACCATGAGCCAAGAGTTGGCAAAGGAAATCATACAATTTGATTGAATGGCTATTTTGCACTTAGCCTCAAGTTGAAGTAGGGTAGAACTTCATCTCGTGTCCTTGCCCTGGACAGCTGTCCAATAACCACTTGGCAAAGCACTTCCAGTTCTGCAACAGGTAATGAAAACCAAACACAAATGACAGGGTGGCTAATGTATATACAGATTGCTTCCTTCCTTGAGACTGGGCAATGCAACTTAAAGTAATAAAGATCTGGTATGTGAAATCATCCTTATAATCCATCAGGTTCATGGGTAACCAGCAGGGAATAAATCTACCACTTTTTTCCTGTCTAATTGACACAAGAAATTGGATGGGAGTGGTATGGAGGGCTGTGGTCTAAAAGCACGATGGGACTGGACAAAATCATAGTTCAGCATGGATGAGCCAAAGGGCCTGGTTCTGTACTGCAGTGCTGTACGACTCTAGGACTTCATTGTGTGGTTGGTTTTCACAGGGCCTTTGGAATAGCCTACAGGGCCTGTCAGTTGAGGAAATATGGGGGGAAAGGGCACAAATGCCCACAATGTCCACAGGGTTTGAACAAAGTCAAAGTTGAGTTCATTGTCAGATGCAAAGGGAAAAAACTTGCAGCAGGATCACAGTAATGCAGCATCATAAAAGAAGTTTTCACAAGAAAAACACCAATTAAACATAAATTATGCAGTATTTTTACAGGAAAGAACATGCTCAGAATAAAAAACATTTTCTCCTAAACCTACTCTGATGAATAAAAAATAAGTACTCAAGACCATAAGACATGGAAGTAGGATTAGGCCATTCAGTGCATGGAATCTGCTTCGCCATTCTATCATGGCTGATTCATTATCCCTCTCAACTTCATCCTACTGCCTTCTCCCTGTAACCTTTGATGCCCTTACTAATTAAGAAGCTATCAACCTTTGCTTATAATATATCCAATGACTTGGCATCCACAGCCACTTCTGGCAAAGAGTTGCACAGATTCATCACTGTCTCACTAAAAAAAAATCTATTATGATTCTGTGTCCTCTGGTTCTAGATGTTCCCACTATAGGAAACATCCTCTCCATGTCTACTCCATCTCGGCCTTTCAGTATTTGAGAAGTTTTGATGAGATCCTCCCTTATTCTTCTAAACTCCAGTGAGTACGAGACCAGAGCAATCCAACTCCCCTCAGTTATTGACGCTTTCACTCATGGGATTATTCTTGTGAACCTTGTCTGGACTCTCTCCGGTGCCAGCACATCTTATTTTAGATAAAGGGCCCTAAGCTGCTACCAATGCTCCAAGTGCAGACTGGCCCATTTCTTATAAAGCCTCAAGTTTATCTGAGTAATCTTGACGGAAGCTCAAAAAGCAATACATTCTGTGAAAGCAGCAGTTTGAGATTTTGTGCTGGATTGCTGGTATTACATGGACTGGTATTCAGCCTAGTCTCTGGAGTGTGAATTAACCATACGACCTTTATACGTGAAAGTGAGAGTGCAAAGCCACAACTGACACAATGGGAATGTCATAAAAGTGAATTCCAGCTCTTGGAATGTGACAGTGTTTCTACAATCTTCAAGTTTTTATACCAGAATGCTAGAAGTATTTAGTCACTGAGAACAGAAAGCTGATCTAATGACTACCTTTCAGCAATCAATTATTTACACACTACCAATGGGAAGAATAGTTCATTGCTGCTAAGTAGCAGAGCTTAACGAGATTCTGTCCTGACCCCAAAGCATTCCAGCAGCACCTGAGTTCTGAACTGCAGAGTAATTAATCAGCATTACAGTAGTCTGATGGGGATAGATTGTCACCAAGGGGTGACACTGCTTTACCAGTGTTGCTGACCCTTGAGCTCACCAAATCCTTTGGGTGGGGGACTTGGACTTGCCACCATCATGCATATCATTGTCTGGCATGAATTTAATTCCAATTTTAGACTTGGTAACTTACTTTAGAACAAAGAACAGAGAACATTAGAGCACAGTACAGACCCTTCAGCCCATGATGTTGTGCTAGATATTAATCTACTCCAAGATCAATCTAACCCTTCGCCGCCACATAACCCACCATGTCTCCATCATTCATGTACCTATTGAAGAGCCTCTAAAAGGCCCCCAATACATCTGCCATATGTTACGGTATGTCTCCAGCAACAATGAATATAGAATTGAGTCAGGTTTTTTTTTATAAACAAGTAAACATTTATTAAACTCTGCTCAATAAAAATGAAAAGTAAACAAACAACTAACTCAACCGGAAGTTAACTGCTATATAGCAACTCTGGAACAGTTCTTAAAGGGATAAATATGAACACCGTCTTAGTGATAAATATGAAAGTCCAATTGATTTATGCAGTCAATTAGGAGAGACCTTCCTGAAGTAATGAATTCCTCGATGATGTGACGTTACTGCTGATCCCAGCCAAAATATGCCTTGCCCAAAGGATTCACAACAAAGGAAATAAAAACGGCTTAAAGGAACTGACCTTTTCTTGGCAAATGAACACTGCACAACACATTCTACTGTTACAGGTAGGGATTATCTCAGATGCAGGTTACTATTTCCTGAATGAAGATCCAATAAGGTCAATCCTGTAGTAAACCGCCGATGACACCAACTTTACTCGATCCTTCGGGTTCCTGTACTTTGGTAAAGTTTTCACTCTCTAATACTTAGACTTTAAAATTAAATCAAAGATACATCAAACATAACTGGCAGCAGTTTGCAAATCTGCCAGCACAATGATTCTGTACCTTACAGTAGAAAGTAAAACTCCACTTTAAAACAAAACTGCGTCATGAGACAAATACGCAGCATAATGGAGTAACTGACAAATTGAACGACGACTCAACACAAAACTCCTGCAGCACAGCAGCCTTTCCCATTGTATACCTGTTGAGAACATGTCATCACTTGACCTCACACTGGCGGGAAATTACATCACCCCACAATCATTACATCATGCTCACCAGATAATCAATTACATCATGGTCATAAGACAGTCACAAGATACCCACGGGGTACGTAACACATAGAATCATAGTTATACAGTAAGAAAGCAGCCCAGCTGGTCAATACCAACCAAGATATCCACCCCAGAGAGTCCCACTTGGCTCATGACCTTCTGAACTTTTCCTACTCAGGGACTTGTCCAACTGTCTTTTAAATATTGTTATTTTAACCTGCCTCAACTACTTCCTCTGGCAGCTTATTCCACATATATAGTAGTGCTCAATCAGGTCTCAGCTACTGAGGCTAAATGGGTGGAACTGAGGAATAAGAAATGAATGACCACAGTAATGCAATTATATTATAGATCAGCCAACAGTCCGTAGGATGTAGAGGAGCAAATTTGTAGAAAGGTCGCAAACTGTTGCAAGAAACAAGCTAATGACAGTAGGTGATTTCAACTTTCCACATATTGACTGGGACTACTATAAAAAGGCTGGATGGGATAGAATTTGTCAAATATGTTCAGGAACATCTCCTTAATCAGTACATGGAAGTCCCAACTAGAGAGAGTGAGATACAAGATCTCCTAATAGGGAATGCGATAGGGCAGTTGATGGGTGTTTCTGTAGGGGAACACTGCATCTAGAGATCATAATGCCGATAGTTCCGATATAGTTATGGAAAATGATAGGTCTGGTCCTCGATCCTTGAGATTCTAAATTAAGGCTAATTTTGTTGGTATCAGAAAGGGTCTGGCAACTATGGTTTGGGATAGGTTGTTTTCCAGAAAAGGTGTACGTGACAAGTGGGAGGCCTTCAAATGTGAGAGTTATGAGAGTTATGAGAGGACAGAGTTCATATGTTCTGGTCAGAATAAAAGACAAGGGTAAAAGTTTTAGGTTTTGCTTTTAATCTCTTGGTTTGAGACATATTGAGGACCTGGTTAAGGAAAATGAGATGCATTGCAGGTGTAGGCAGGAAGAAGCAAATGGGAATTTTCAGTACGAGAAATACAAGAGAACACTTATAAATCAGGAGGGATAAATGAAGGCACGAGGTTTCTCTGCAGGACAAGGTAAAGAATAATGCCAAGCACTTCTATAGATACATTAAAAGCAGAAGGATGGGATAGCAAGGGACAAAATTGGCCCTTCAGAAGATCAGAGTGTCATCTATGCATGGAGCTGGAGATCTTAAATCGAATCTTTGTATCTGTATTTACTTGGGAGACAGACACAGTCTACAGGATTGAGGCAAAGCAGCAGTGAGGTCCTGAACCGTATACAGAGGAGGCGTTTGCTGTCTTGACGGAAATTAGGCTGAATAAATTTCCAGGGGCTTACAGGATATTCCCTTGGACCCTGTGGGAGGAAGTGCAGAAAATGCAGGAGCTCTAGTAGAGATAGTTAAACCACATTCTTGGCCACAGATGAGGTATCGGAGATTTGGAAGTAGCTAATTTGATTCCACTGTTTAAAAAAAAACGGGCTCTGAGAATGAGCCGGGAAATTATAGGCCAGTGAGCCTGACATCAGTAGTGCTCAAGTTATTGGAAGGTATTCTAATGGACCTCTAAGTGTGTTGTTTTTTTGTCATTTACATCAACAATCTGGATGATAACGTGGTAAACTAGATCAGCAAATTTGCGGATGACAGCAAGACAGCAAGAATGCGGGGTGTAGTGGACAGCATGAAAAACTATCAGAGCTGCCAGATCTGGATAGCTGGAAAAAAGGGCTGAAAATGGCAGATGGAATTTGGTCTTCCACAGTGAGCAGTGCGGTAGAACACAGGGATCTGGGGAGACAGATCCATAATTCTGAGAAAGTGGCACCACAGGAAGATAGGGTCATAAAGAAAGCTTTTGGCACTCAAATCAATGTATTAAGTGCAGGAGTTGGGATGTTATATTGAAGTTGTATAAGACGTTGATGAGGCCCAATTTGGAGTATTGTGTGCTTTTTTTGTCTCCTACCTACAGGAAAGATGTCAATAAGATTGAAAGAATTCAGCAAAATTTTACAAGGATGTTCCCATGACTGAATGACCAAAGGCTGAATAGGTTAAGATTATTTTTTCCCTAGAGTGTTGAAGAATAAGTAGAGGTATACAAGATTAGGAGAGTTATAGATAGAGTAAATGGCAGCAAGGTTTTCCACTGAGGTTGGGTGAAGTTAGAACTAGTGGTCATGTGTTTGGATGAAAAGTGAAATATTTAAGGGGAACATGAGGGGGAAATTCTTCACTCAGAGAGTTGAGAATGTGGAATGAGCTACCATCAGAAATGGTGGATGTGGAATTTATTTTAACATTTAAGAGCATTCCGGATTGGTAGATGGATGGGTGGGGTATGGAGGGCTATGATCCGGGTGTAGGTCAATGGTTCTGGGCAAATTAATAGCTGGCATGTATTCAATGGGCCAAAGGGACTGATTCTGTGCTGTTTCTATGACTATGATGGCTCCAGCAGATTCTGCAACCCAAGTGATTTCTTCCAGTTCCCTTATTTATTTCTCTTCTCTTTTGTCTCTCTTTTCTTTTCAAGGTAGTTGTGGTTCTGTTGGAGACCATGATCTACAGTTCAAACTACTGTTCTTCGCAAGCAGCGGGTTTTCAGACTGACTGTATGGCCTAGTGCTTTGCTATCTCCATGAATGACCTTGAAGAAGTGTGTCCTCGGGGCTGGGAAGTCAGAATTCAGGGAGTGGCCGCTTGAATGACCTGGTTCCTTGCTGATTTTACCGACGGAAGCTCCGTGGGAGACAGAAACATCAGGAGTTGAACTCCGAGGCATCAGGTGGTGTGTCTGCTAATCTTTAGCTGCTGTCAGAGGAAGGCCTCTGTACTTGCATGATTTCTTCCTCTCTTTTAATGGAGAGTGACAGTCTGTTGGTCCTTGAGAAGGGAGGCTTGGCGACTTTGAAGATTGTAACATAGGAACTGCGAGTTGCTTGTCTCTGCTCCTGTTGTTGAAGGAGAGACCTCTCTCTTCCTCACTGGGAGAGAGAGCCTGTCTGAGATACTGAAGTGCTGGTCTGTGGAGTGAAATTTTGATGCGCTCTGGATCAAGGACCCTTTGGGGCTTCTGCTGTTGCTCAAATGGTGACAGTGCTTCTGCTGGCTTGGGTGGGTCAGTCTCAGTTGGTCATTGGTTGGGTCCTCAACAGCACAGCAGAGGTCATTCTCATTAACACAGCTCCCACGTGAATGGATTTCCTCCTGGTTTACCTGTTCAGTGCAGTATCTTCCCAGCTTTTTGATGCATTGCTGAATATCTTCAGGCCAATTTTGATGCCATCTTTGAAGTGTTTCTTTTGCTCACCAGGGCCTTCAGTCAACTGTGATTAAAGTATCTGTTTGTGGAGAAGCAAGTTACGTATCTGGAACGCATGACATATCCAATGTAGTTGGTGTTGCTTTATCGAGGTGGAGATGCTGTTCATATTGGCCTTCTCCAATGCGCTGGTTTTAGTGCATCTTCCCTCACAGTTCAGTGTATCTTATGCCTTGCCTCCTGCTCTCAGAAGCCCATTACCTCCAAAAAGATTCTTTAGCCAACCACCTACACCTAGAGATAATTTCCTCTCTGATTGTCACCTGGTAGGGTCACCCATGGCTGTAAAGTCAAGGGAGAAGTTCCAGACAAAGGGCAATCTATCTTCAGTGGAGGAGCTGGCAGAAGATCATGATACATCACACTGTCAGTGAAGGCAGAGGAAGGCTGCCAATGAAAGGTCCACAGTTGTCTTGCATTCCATGCCTCTGGATCCTGACCTCGATCTGTCAAAGACCATGTGGTGTTAGCCTCTCCACATTAAACAAAGACACTCACTCTCCTGGATTAGAACCCATGGATATGTGGACCCTGGACTGGCCTGGTCAGCTACCCGAGGACCAGCCAATAGACAAACTATGTGGAGAACATCATCCTTGATTCCAGTGATCGCACGACCTACCTGCTAGAGTGCTAGTTAAAGTATCATTCTGCACACCAAGAGGTCAAAACACTTGGAGAACCCGGTGTGGTCACGGGGTGAATGTACAAAATCTGCATGGGAGGTCACGATCAAACCTGGGTCTCTGGAGCTGTAAGACAACAGTACGACCTGGTCTCTTAACTGCCTTTAAAGTTAGAACTTGTTCTTGATATTTTTTTTCCTTACCTGGACAGAAGCCTGCAGCCTCAGCAGCTCGTACACTGCGACCCATTTCACAGTTAGAATCGGTTCTGGCACTACAATACAACAGCTGCCGCACCATTTGCATGTGATGGCACTCTTGCTCACACAGAAATATCTTAATTGCAAACTCAGATACAAGCTCTCACGACTGCCAACTCCCTGGAGGTTTTTAATCAGAGTAATGCTGACTCATGACTTTTGGTAGCGGCATTTTCTGTAAAGCAAGCACTCAAGAATGGTGGTGGGGGGGGGGGAATCTCATTGAGACCTATCGAACACTGAAAGGAGGAGATGGAGAGGATGTTTCCTGTCATGGGGAAGTCTAGGACAAAAGGGTACAGACTTAGAATAAGGGCATTCCTTTAGAATAGAGGTGAGGAGGAATTACTTCTGGCAGAGTGTGGCGATTCTGTGGAATTCATTGCCACAGATGATTGTCCAGGGCATGTCATTGGGTGTATTTAAAGCAGACGTTAATAGGCTCTGGATTAATAAGGGAATCAAAACCTATGAGGAGAAGGTAGGAAGATGGGGTTGAGAGGTAATAAATCAGCCATGATGGAATGGCGAAGCAGACTCAACGGGGTGCATGGCCTAATTCTGCTCCCATGTCTAATGGTCTTATGATCTTAGATAGGGTTCCACATCTGGAGTCCTACATTTCTCTGGTCACGTTACAATGCCAACAATTACTGCCACTGTTTGTAAGGAGTTCAGTGTAGTTTTTGTACTGTTTTATGTAGCACCAAGGTCCTGAAAAACATCTCATTTTTACTGTGTATTGTACCAGCAGTTATGGTTGAAATGTCAATAAAAAGTAACTTGACTTGAGATTGTTCATTCTCCCCATGACCGCCTGGGTTGCTCTAGTTTCTTCCACATTCCAAAGATGTACAGGTTAGGGTTAGCAAGTTGTGGGTAAGCTACATTGGCAACAGAAGCATGGCGACACTTGTGGGGTTGTCACAGAACGTCCTTGGACTGTGTTTGTCTTTGACAAAATCCTGATGAAGGGCCTCAGAGTGAAATGTCGACTGTTTACTCCTTTCCATAGATGCTGTCTTGCCTGCTGAGTTCCTCCAGCATTCTGTGTGTGTTGCTTAGGACTTACAGCATCTGCAGATTTTCTCATGCTTTTAACGCATTTCATTGTATGTTTTGATGTTTTGATGCACATGTGACAAATAAAACTATTAAAAAAAAATCACTTCTTGCCCTGCTATCAGTTAATGCTGCCACTGTTAAAACCCTTGTTTAGAAATGCTCTCAGATTGTTCAGTTTATACACAGATTCGGTGATGTACAGTTATCTCTGAAAACAAGGCCCAGGGGTACAAGATATTCTAATGAATCCACATAGGTGATACATAATCCATTCATTGAATTACATTACAAAGTAATACACACAAAATCAGTCCAAATTCATTTAAGGGTCTCAGCTCAAAACATCAACCATTTATTCCCTTCCATTGATGCTGCCTGACTTGTACATGCAAAATGCTGGAGGAACTCAGCAGGTCAAGCAGCATCTGTGGAAATGAATAAACAGTCGAGATTTTGGGCCAAGACCTGACCTGATGAAAGGCCTCAGCCTGAAATGTCGACTGTTTCTTCATTTCTATAGCTGTTGCCTGATATGCTGAGTCCTTCCGGCACTTTCAGAATAGTGCAAAAAGAGAAATAATTTAAAAAAAAGTGGGTTCAATGTCCATTTAGAAATCAGATGGTAGTGGGGAAGAAGCTGTTCCTGAATCACTGAGTGTGTGCCTTTGGAATTCTATACCTCTTTCCTAATGGTAATGAGAAGAGAGCATGGTCTGGGTAATGCAGGACCTCAATAATGAACACTGCCTTTCTGAGGCACTGTTCCACGAAGTTATCTTGGATACTTTGGAGGCTAGTACCCATGATGGAGCTGACTAATTTTACAACTTTCTGTGTGCTGCTATGGATTTTCAGCACCTGTAGAATGAGTTATGATTTGCTGCCTAACTTGTTGAATTTCTCCAGCATTATGTGTGTGAGTGTATGTTACTCATAACTTCCAGGATCCGCAGAATCTCTGTATTTATACATCATAATCCAAACTGTGATTGGTGCAGAAACCTCCATTTCCACAGAAGTTTAAGATATACCACAGCTTGGGTTGTCAACTGTTCTGCCCAAGAGATTGCAGGGGTTTGTGAATCATGAATACAGTCATCCCCCCGTCATTGACCCCATTTACACTTCCTGCAGCCTCTGGAAAGCTGATTACATAATCAAACAGCCTTACATAATCAGAGGCCCCAGTCATCATCTCTTCTCCCTTCCATTGGGTAGAAAATACCAAAGTTTGAGAACACACAGCATTTTCCATCAGGCAGAAGTTACAAAAGATTGAAAACACACCAGCAGACTCAAGGAAAACTTCCATCCTGCTGTTACAAGACTCTTGAATGGACGTTTTGAAGAACACTTTATAACCTCCAAGGCAAGCTTTTCACACAGAGAACAATACACGCCTGAAACATGCCAAGGGAAGGGGGAAGCAGGTAGGACTTCTCAGCCTACCTCACTGGGGTCCTTGAACCTTATTTATCAACATATGCTGCACTTTCTCTGAAAGTGTAGCATTATATTGTGCATTCTGCTCTTCCTGTTTCCCTTTGTCCTATCTCTATGTACTTGTATCTGAATAACATACAAAACAGTTTTTTACTGTGTATATAACAGTAACGAATCAATTACCAGTTACAAATTTGTTTAATAAATCCATTGTCTGTGCGCTTATGATTCGGATGAAACTTTCTCCAGAACTCAATACAGGAGGGTGTATTTAAGGTGATCTTTTCAAATTCGTTTTGGCATATTGATACTTGACACAAGTAGAGAGTCATGGAGAAGTACAGCACAGAAATAGGTCCTTTGGCCCATCTAGCCCACGCAGAAACTATTTAAACTGCCTACTCCCATCGACCTGCACCGGGACCATAGCCCTCCCTACGCCTACTATCCACGTACCTATCCAAACTTCTCTTAAAGGTTAAAATCAAACTTGCATGCACTACTTGTGCTGGCAGCTCATTCCACACTCTCATAACTTTCTGAGTAAAGAAGTTTCCACTCATGTTCCGCTTAAACTTCATGCCTTTCCCCCTTGAGCCATGACCTCTGGTTGTTGCTCCATCTAACCTCAGTGGAAAAAGCCTGTTTGCATTTACCCTAACTATTCCCCTAATAATTTTGTATACCTCTATCAAATCTCCTCTCAATCTTCTACATGCTATGGAACACAGTCCTAACCTATTCAATCTTTTCTTGTAACTCAGGTCTTCTAGACCTGGCAAAATCCTTGTAAATTTCCTCTGTACTCTTCCAACCTTGTTTACATCTTTCCTGTAGTTAGATGACCAAAGCTGCAAACAATACTCCAAATCACCAACATCTTATACAACTTTAACATAACATCCCATCTCCTGTACTAATAAATACATTGATTTATGAAGGCCAATGTGCCGAAAGCAGATGGAATGTCAGAGCTAAGTTTTTTTAATACATACTGAGTATTAGAGGTATTAGGGACTTTAAAAAAACTCTTAGATGATAGAGTAATGGAGGTGTATGCAAGAGGGAAAGGTTAGAATGATCCTAGAGTAGGTTAAAAAGTCAGTACAACATTGTGGGCCTATAAGCCCGTTCTGTGTTGTAACGATCTAGAACATAGAAAAGTACAGCACAGGAACAGGCCCTTCAGCCCACAATGCTGTGCCAAACTAATAAATTAGCAATCAAATGGCAAAACTATCTAATCTCTTCTGTCTACACTATGTTCATATCCCTCCATTTTCCTCACATTCATGTACTTATCTAAACATCTCTTAAATGACTCTACCTCAACCACCACATCAGGCAGCACTGACCACTTCCCAACACTGACCACTCTGTAAAAAAAACTTACCTCTCACATCTCCATTAAAGTTACCCTCTCTCACCTTAAATGCATACCCTCTGGTATTAGCTATTTTAATCCTGGAAAAGAGATACTGCCTGTCTATTCTATTTATGCCCCTCATAATCTTATAAACCTCTATCAGATCTCTCCCTAGCCTCTGCCTCTCCAGGGTAAAGAACCCAACTTTGTCCAACTTCTCCTTAGAGCAACTGCTCTCTAATCCAGGCAGCATCCTGGTAAACCTCTTCTGCACCCTCTCCAAAGCCTCAACATCCTTCCTGTAATGAGGTGACCAGAATGTACACAATATTTCAGGTGAAGCCTAACTAGAGTTGTATAAAGAAAAAACAGAACTTCCTGACTTTTGACCTCAGTGCCTTGATTCATAAAGGCAAGCATGTCGCATGCTTTCTTAACCACCCTATTGACCTGTCTAGTCACTTTCAGAGAGCTATGAACTTGAACCATTAACACTGCTTGCTAACACTGGACAAGGTTGGACTTTTGTACTGCCCCTTTACATTTGATTTACCAAAGTACAACACTTCACATTTGGCTCAGTTAAACTCTATCTGTCAATTCTCTGTCCATATCTGCATTTGATCTACAATATATTCCACTGTATTCTTCGCCAGTCATCTATGCTATTGACAACACCACCAATCTTTATATCATCAGCAAATTTACTAACCGACACATCTACATTTTCATCCAGGTCGTTAATGTAGATCACAACCAGCAGTGGTCCCAGTACAAATCCCTGAGGAACATCACTAATCACAGAATTCTGTCTAGAATACGTCTCCTTTGACCACCACCCTCTGTCTTCTACAGGCAAGCCAGTTCTGAATCCAAATGGCCAATTCACCATTGATCCCAAGAACCTTAATCTTCTGGATGAATCTCCCATGAGGAATCTCATCAGACACTTCACTAAAATCCAGGTAAACAACATCCACAGCTGTAGCTTCATCAATCACCCTTGTCACCTCATCAAAAAACTCAATCAGGTTAGTGAGACACAACTTGCTCCACACAAAGCACTGCTGTCTCTCCCCAGTAATTTGGAACATTTTCCAAATGCTCATAAATTCTATCCATAAGAATGCTGTCCAGTAGCTTCGCTACAAATGACGTCACCAGTATGTAGTTTCCAGGATTACCCATAGTTCCCTTCTTAAACAACATTAGCTACTCACCAGTTCTCTGGGATCTCACCCATGGCTGGAGAGAGCACAAGGATATTGGTCAATTCCCCAGCAAACCCTTGCCCCTCTCAATAACTTGGGGTATATCCCATTAGGCCCTGGGGAATTATCCACCTTAATACCCAAAATTACCTCCTCCTTTATTCCAAAATGCCTTAGCATGTTAATACTCTCAGCACTGATCTCCCTGTCCTCCACATCCTTCTCCTTGGGGAACACTGATGTAAAGTACTCATTAGGAACCTCACCCATATCCTCTGCATCCAAGTAAATGTTTCCCCCTTTATCCTTTAGTGGTCCTACCCTCTCTTGCTGTCTCTGTACATATAGAATGCCTTGGGAATCTCTTTAATCCTACTGGTCAAGGAATTTTCATGGCCTCTCCTGGCTTTCCTAATTCCCTTCTTGAGTTCTTTTCAGGCTTTCTTACAATCCCCCAGGGCTCTCTTTGATTCTTATTTTCCCCTTTCTTCTTGATTAAATTCATCACCTCCCTGGCATCCAACGTTCTCTTCCCTTGCCATCCTTGTCCTTCCTTCTGAGTGGAACATCCAAGCCATGTATCCTGTGCTGTTGGCCTTTAAAAATCCTCCGCATGTCAGGTGTGGACTTGCCCAGAAACAGCTGTTCCCAAGTAACTCTCTCTAGTTCCTGCTTAATAGTCTTTTAATTTGTCCTGTTCCAATTTAACACTCTCCCACAAGGTCATACTGATCCTTATCTAAAGCTAAATTAAAACTTAAGAAGTTGTGCTCACTGTTCCCTAACTGCTCACCCACTGAAAGGTCAATCACCTGGTCAGGCTCATTGCCCAACACTTGGTCCAGTACAGCCCCTCCACTTGCAGGACTATCAATACATTGATTTAAGAAACTCTCTTTCATGCACCTAACAAGTTAACTCCCAAGGTGTTGTAGGATGTTTGTTCAATGACCCAGCATCAATGAAGGACCATCAATGCATCTCCAAGTCATGTTGGTGAGGGATTTAGAGAAGAATCTGTCATGAGTGCTATCCCGAAGCTGCTGCGCCAGGAACGTAGGACAGCCACTGTACTGTATTTTGAGCCTGGTTTGCACATCACCATTGTGTACTCTTGAACGATTGTTTAGAGTGGTTGGTTAGAAGCCAATCAAGCAGGCAATCTTGTATTGAAATGTGCTGGGTGTCTTGAGAGATTTTGGAACTACTAAAGCATGGAAACAGGCCCTTTGGTCTACTAGTTCATGTTGAACCATTAATCCACCTAGTCCCATAACCCGCCATATCCCTCCCATCCACATACATATCCAAATGTCTCTTAAGTTTTGAAAACAGCCCAGCATCCACAGATTGCACTGACAGCTCATTCCACACTCTCACCACCCGATGTGTGAAGATGTCCCTCCCCCCTCATGTTAAGCTTAAACATTTCACCTTTCACCCTTAACTCATGACCTCTAGTTGTTCTCTCACCCAACTTCAGTGGAAAAAAACCTGCTTACCTTTATCCTATCTACCCATCATAATTTTGTATACGTTTATGAAATCTCCCTTTAATCTTTTGCATTCTAGGGAATAAAGTTCCAACCTATCCAAACTTTCCCTCTAACTTAGGTCCTCTGGTCCCTGCAACATCTTTGTATAATTTCTCTGCGCTCTTTCATTCTTATTTATATCTTTCCTGCAGGTACACAGGTGACCAAAATTGGACACAATAGTTCAAATTAGGCCTCACCATTGCCTTATATAATTTCAACATAACATTCCATCTCCTGTACTCAGTACATTGACTTATGAAGACGAATAATTCAAAAGCTTTCTTTACCTTTCTACCTGTGATTCCACTTTCAAGGAATTATGTATCTGTATTCCCAGATCCCTCTGTCCTACCACACTAAGGAAACACCTTGTCTGGCCCTGCAGCTTTATACACCCTAATTTACCTCGAGACAGCAATCTGAATGGATTCCATCACCTTGATGCTGCATTTCCTTGTATCTATAGACTCTGTGTTCATCTCCCAATCAAAGACAGATGCAAAAAATCCATTTCAGATCTCTCCATCTCTTTTGGCTCCACGTATAGATTACCACTTTGATCTTAAAGAGAACCAATTTTGTCCCTTGCTATCTTTTAGCTCTTTATATTTCTGTAGATGCCCTTAGGATCTCCTTCACCATGTTTACTAGAGCAACCTCATTAACTTTCACTTTTGTGCTGTGAATGTTTTTACTACTTTCCGGCCAATGAGTGAATGTTCCCTTGGTCTAGCTATGTGAACACACAGACTCCTTCACTCTGAGAGAAGCTGCAAAAGAATTGAACATTGTGCCTCTTATTTCAGTTCAAGTTCCCATTCCCTTTCCAGCATGTCGGTCTGCCTTTTCTACTGCTATGATGAGGACACACTCAGGCTAGAGAAGCAACACCTCATATTCTATCTGGGTAGTCTCTAACCTGATGTTATAAACATTGATTTCACTAACTTATGACAATTCCCCTTCTCCCCCTCCACTCTTTTACATTCCCTGTTCTGCCTTTTCTGTTACCCCTTTTCTTCTCACTTGCCCACCACCTCCCTCTACTGCCCTTCCTCCTTTCCTTCCTCCCATGGTCCACTGCCCTTTCCTATCAGCTTTCTTCTTCAGCCCTTTGCAACTTCCACCTATCATATCCCTGCATCTTACTTCATCACCCCCTTACCTACCCAACCGTCTTCTCCCTCACCTGGTCTCATCTAACACCTCCCCACCTTCTTTTTCTGTCTTCCTCTCACTTCCCTTTTGTCCTGACAAATGGTCACAGCCGAAAACATCGACTGTTCATTTCCCCTCCATAAGTTCTGCCTGACTTTGTGAATTCCTCCAGGATATTGAATTTGTTTCTCTGGGATTTCCAGCATCTGCAGAATCCTTTGTGTTTATGAACAGTGCGCAAGCATTCGTGAGCATTCCCACCTCAGATCTTATGATGTGATGAAAATCTTTGATTAAATTGTTGAAGATGGCTAGATCTAGTATCTGCTCTGAGATGAACTCATCTGTTTCCTCCACCTGAACTGCTGAGTCCTACGATAGAGAAGTTGGATCAATCTCAGTTGTTTGCCCCACCCATCGAACTCGAGCAGGTGTATTTATATAATCCAGGTCCCCATGGGGAACCCAACATCCTATAAAAGCACAAGTACTTTCTTCAGTTCAGCCAGCCTCTCCTTGTTCAGATACAGAAAGCACATCTTACCCGATAGCCTTGTCTATTCCTCAAAGATGGACTAAGCGGGCTGCTACATGATAAATGGCAGGCCAGAAACCTTCTTCCGCATCTGCTGTTTCCTCCACACTGACTCTGCCTTCAGCTGCAAGGTGAGCAGATGGTGAGCCCTGAGTAATGGAGCATCAGTGAACATTTCCGTCCTGACATGGCACTTCATGCTGACTTTCTACATTTACCCACTGCTTGTGGACACTGCCAGGTGGCGAAGAAGACTCTCCACCATCCTGTGCTGGGATGGTAGGGGCAGGCAGTCCAGATTGTGTTTGCTACATGCACCTCTGTCCTCACTACTGTCACAGCCCCGCTCCACCCTTCCTTTGCATTGTCCCCAGTATCTGCACGGTCTCTATCCATCACTACAAGATAGGGATGAACACCTGAGGCAAACACAGCCGCTCATTATAGCACTCTTGCCAATGCCAGATCTTGTTTAACTATTACCTGCCAGCTTTGCTGACAGAAGGCAATGCCTACTACAGGGAAAAGCTGACTGCTTATGGGACACAAGGCTTTTAATAGCAATCCAGGTGTCAGAGTTGACTCACCACTCAGAAGGTAACATCGTTGGGTTAGGGGTTGTCAGCCTGGTGTCTGGGAGAATTCTCTGCCTTTACAATTACAAGGCGCTAGCACAGGAGGAGGCAGTGCAAAACATTCTGTCTGTGAAGGAAGTAAATGTTATGTTTTTGAGTCTGTTTTTGCTCTTGGCCTGTAGCTAAGGAAATCTGGCATGTTCCCAACGGCTGTCACCAATTGTTGCAGATGCACCATGGATATCATCCTCTCCGGGTGCATCGCAGCTTCACCCGGTAAATGGGCTGCACAAGTCCACAAGAAATTGCAAAGAGTTATGGACACAACACAAATCACTCTCCCCTCCATCGACTCTGCCAATACCCCAAACTGTTTTGAGAATGCAACAAATATAATCCACCTAAGGAAAAAAGTTTATTTCCGCTCCTTCTAACTCACCTCTGTTTTGTTCTGTACCATTCAGCTATGCTTCTATGTTCAAAAAGAGAACAAAAGCTATTTAGATAGTCCATAAACCAGCAACATTTGGACCAGGATCCTTCCAGGATCCAGGATGAAGGGCCTTGGCCTGAAACATTGACTGACGATTCCCCTCAATAGATGCTGCCTGATTTGCTGAGCTCCTCCAGCTTTTGGAGTCTGTTGCTCAAGGTTTCCAGCAGCTGCAGAATTACTTTGTGCCTTATTCTATCTTCATAGCTGCAACATTCTACCCAAGGCAATATTCAAAAGTCTCAAAGTACATTTATTATCAAGGAACGTATAAATTATATAACTTTGAGATTTGTTTGCTTACGGGCAGCCACTAAACAAGAAACCCGAAAGAGCGCAATTACAGAAAGAGGCCAACACCCACCCGTTGCACAGAGAAAGGAAGGAAAAGCAAATCATGCAAGTAATAGAGATGAGAATAGCATTTGAACCAAAAGGAGCCCTTAGATCTGAACCCTGGAACCCCAGACTAGGAGTAGGCCCAAGCCTCGGTAACAGACCATGATTTTAGCGCGCAGACTTCATAGCTTCAGTGCTATGGAGAAAGGATTATGGGAGACAGAGCGAAACCCGCTCTCACCTCTGATCCTGACACCTTGTCTTTCTAAACTGCATTTCTTGCTATCTTAGCACTTCCTTGGGGACTAGCATTCAATGTTTATATCCTAATCTTACTAATCACATCACTCACTCCTTCATCACTATCTCAATACCCTGGTAAATCTCCTCTGTAGCCTCTTTGATGAAATGACATCTTTCCTGTAGTGTGGCAACAAGAGATGCACACAGTACTCGATCCATTTCCTAATTATTGCTTTATGTAATTGTGCTGTAACCTTTGTGCTCTTCTATTGTAGGCCTTGATTAATGGGGGTTGGTATCCCATGTGCCTTCTTAACTAATGTACCTACTTGTGCTAATGCCTTCTGTATCTCAATACTGCTTTGGGACCTACCATTCAGTGTTTATACCTTAATCTTACTAATGCTGCCAAAATCACTCATTACTATCAGTTTTATCAGAATTAATTTCAAGCGTGTCCATCTTGTCAATCCATTAATTTCATCCTTAGCCAAAGACTACCTTCGTCCCTGTCAAAGAAACCACCAGTTTCCGTGCAATCTGCAAGCCTACTATATGGCTTGCGCATATGTGTGCTAGAGTGGTATCTGCAATACCACTCCCTTAAATATCCATATCTTCAATGTATATAACACGTAGAGAGGATCCTAGTACTGATCCCTGTGATACAAAACTGATCATCTCCTTCAAAAACAGCCTGCATCATCACCCATAAGAGAAAATCTGCTCCTCAGATCTTTTTTTCTCCAGTGCTGATGAAGGGTCTCGGCCTGAAACATCGACTATACTTTTCTCCAAAGATGCTGCCTGGCCTGCTGAGCTACTCCAGCATTCTGTGCGTGTTACACCATCACCCTCTGCCTTTAATCTCGAGCCAGTTTCAGATCGTTTGCCAAATCCTTTGACTCACCCTTTGGACCAGTCATGGCTCTTACATTTTGGATAAATATGAAGGCAGGCATCCCTTATGCTTTCTTAAGCATCTTATAACCTTTCCTTCCACATTCTTTCATCAAGCTGCACCCACTTATTGTATTTACTTATTGACATATGGCACAGAACAGCCTTCCAGCCGCACCGCCCGGCAATCCCCCAATTTAATCCTAGACTAATCACGGCAGAATTCACAATGACTAATTCACCTACCAACCAGTACGTCTTTGGACTGTGGGAGGAAACTGGAGCACCTGGAGGAAACCCACGTGGTCACACAGAGAACGACCAAGTTCCTTACTGGCAGCACGGGAACTGAATCCACATCAGTGATACTATAAAGTGTTGCGCTAACCACTTAAGTTATCATACTGTCCCACTATGCTACCGTGTCATTCCTGCCAAAACCAGCTTGTGTTTACCAAGAAGCCAACGTAGCCAGTGGCTAGGAAAAGCAGCCAGTGTAATCAAAGGCCGCACCCAGCCTGCACATTCTCACTGCTCAGGCAGAAGGCAAGAAAACTTGGACAACTTCTATCCTGCTAATATCAGACTACTGAACGAACCTCTTGTACAGTGAGAGGGACTCATAATCTACCTTGTCATGGCCTTGTACTATATTATCTGTCTGTTTGCACATTCTCTGTATCAGTAACTCTATATTCTGCATGTTGTTAGAGTTTTTCCCTTGTACCACCTCAGTGTACTTTTATGATGAAGTGATGTGCGATGCAAGGAAAAGAATTTTCACTGTACCTTGACTCATCTGACAGTAATAATCCAATTTACTTATTTACCAATTTGACTGTAGGCAATTCAGTAACTACACCAATTCAGCTTCATCTTCTGCAAGAGCAGACTTGTGCAGTTCTACACTGCCATCATAAAGAGCGTCCTCACCAGACACTATGCTCTGGTTTGGTGCAGCATCTTTTCACAATACATAGAACCTACAGTGAACTCCCATGTCAACATAAAGGGCTGCAGCCGACCATCATTTCAGGACTTGTATGTGTCCAGGATAAAGAAATGGGCAAGAAACACCTTTTCAGACACTACCCAACCTGCAAACTGTTTTTTCCAAAAACTCCTTTCTGGAAAGCGCAAGAGGCCTATTAAAACAAAAAAATCCACGCCCCATCTTAAAAGTTTCTTCCCCAGGCAGTCAATCTGATCAATTATGCACTGTAAAGTATAAAGCTGTTTACATTGTAAATATATGCTGCTATTTATGTAATTATGCTCATTTTATTCCATATCTGTGCTTCAACTTCACATGTATTTTTATATAATTCTTTATAGTTGTTGAAAGTTGATTTTTTTTTTGTTGCATGTCGTGTCAACACCCACAGCAAATTCCTAATTCGTGCAGTTATATATATGGTGAATAAATTGCTCTTTGATCCTTGATAACATAGGTCTTCATCTTGTTTGCCTTTCCCAGATATTGACCTCTTCTGAATATACTAATTGGAATATTCTATGTTGATTGGAAAGGACATTTGGGCACTAGGCTTAACATTCTAACCTTCGGCTTCCATATGTACCAATGCCAGATGCTACAAGAACTTTGCCATTATTCCACCAATCCCTGGATCCAAACCTCACCGATGGCTCTCCAGTTCAGTGAGGACTGCCAATTACGCCTGGACTCCACTGGGAGATACAAACTACTAAGAAGAAGAAAACTTCACTGTTGCTGTTATGGAAACAGAATCATCGAGTGTGACTGTGCATTGAGTGACACAACAGATAGATATGCAGTTTTAACTTTGATAGATAAGGTTCTCTGTCGGCTTGTCATTTTTGCATTATGTGCAAACGATTTATTCACTACACTATCGTGCAGCAAAACAAATATATATTTTCAGTTTGTGACATAGAAATAAATAAAGACCCAGGTTACAGAACACTGCAGTTATAAGTCATGTGTGAAATGCAGTCTAGTTCTCCCAACCTACCAGCTGGCAGGTAGGAAGGCCAGAATTAGATCAGGCATGTTCCACCATTTATCAAATGAAAAGACGTACCGTTTGGCAGCTGTGGGCTCTTTATGCTCAGAAAGCTTTTAAAAAAAATTTAAGTCTTCACTGTGTGTAGGGTGTCAAATGACGGACTAAGAAATGGATTGATCGTTGGTGTTAATTGGTTTCGGTAGATGGTCATGTGGGGCAACTCGACTGGATGTTGTGCTGCAGATGAATGAAAATGTGGGGAATCACCTGCAGCTCTGGCTCCTGATCAATGGCATTTCTCGTACTGAGGAATGACTTGGGCAGTGGCTCGGGAAGAATCTGACTCCAACGCTCCCTCCTTTCCTGGGATAGAGTGGACCATGGGCAATATGAGGTGGACTTTAACTCTTGAGCACACCTGCTACTTTGTATTTAATTCTTACATATTTGACTGGCAGATACACTTATTTAATCTTTACAGTAATGAAATAGAACTTCATGGGAAATAAATATTGGGCTGAATCTTACTCGTTGTAGTTAATGGTTCTGCAAGCAAACTGCTTGCGTTCAGCTGTTCAAACTGATGAAAGCCCTGGAGTGGACATGGTTCAGGGTTATTTAAATTTAGCACCGTTGTCCACATTGTCATAGAAGTCAAAGGGCCAGTTGCTTGCTGTATTGATTTACCTTATTTTCTAAAGCTGAGATAGATGGAATTTTAGTCAGAAGTCATTGCTAAGGATAAGGCTAGAAAGTAGAGTTGAGGCCATAGTCAAATCTCCTCCTCAACTGTTTTGTGTTTCTGAGAGCAGAAGTAAGAGAAGCCGAAGTAATCTAATCAGTCCCCAGCATCACCCTACCACTCTCTCCTCGTACTATATTACTTTCCCTTATAGTTCAAGCATCTGTCAATCTCTGCTTTGAATACATTCAATGAGCTTTCTGGGTTATCGAGCTCCAAAGACACACAACCATCTGAAAGAAGAAATTCCTCCTTGTTTCTCTTTGATTTTGGGTGATCCATTATTGTGAATTTCAGGCCACGTATGGAAACATTTTATTATTAATACCCCTCAGAAACATTTTATCTTTCAATAGAATCATTGTTCGACCATTATTCTTCAAATGAGTATGGATCCAACCCACTCAACCATTCATCCTACACCAAACCCTTCCCCCCGCTTGCTCGCTTTAGGTTGCATCTTGAATTTCCAGTTGGCGGACTATTTCCCTCCACGCTGCTCTGACACACTGGGAAATCATGTACTCAGCAGGTTACAGCAGTGGTTTGCCTTTGCCTTCCGCTGGGTGAGTTTAAAGAGATCACCACCTCTTGCAGTGGATGACCAGGATGTCTAAGTGTCTTGCCGTGCTCTTAGCGCTCCACAACACCTGCTGGCCTGCCTTCTTGACCATTGGACCATTAATCAGTCTGCTCTGCTCCATCTGCCAGGGCCAGACTTCACACACTGGGATGGACAGATCCCCTACCTCACCGAGGGTTGAAGACCCATCGGCTCCTGGTTTGGCCTGCCCTCCGAGACAGTTTACTGGGGTGTGGTGCTGCGCGTGCTACAGCTACTTGGTCCCACACGTGAGAGTTGAGCACCGAGTGGGGACCAAAGGTGGATGAGCTACCCTGAAAAAGGGCACGGCAGACCCCCCCACCAAGGGTGTTACCCCTCCCTACACACCCCATACAGCCCCACTTTACCCCAGGTCCTCCTAAAGATGTCCATATTGTACAAGTAGAATTGGAGCTGACCAACACCTCGTAAGTTTGTGCCAATGTTTCTTTACCTCTTAACTCCTTACACATGCAATAAAGGCTAACCTTTATTTAAGACCATTTAGACAGGTACATGGATAGGAAAGTTTGAGAAGGATATGAACAAAATGCAGGGGAATAGGACTAGTTCATGTAGACAACTTGGATGGCAAGGATGAGTTGAGCCGGAGTCTTTTTCCATGCTTTGTAACTCTATAACTCCATATGTTTTTTTTGCCTTTATGCCAACACTTTGTGATTCATGAACACAAGAAATTCTGCAGATGCTGAAAATCAAGAGTAACCCACACAAAATGCTGGAGGAATTTAACAGGTACTCTGCCCACTTCCCCAATTTTGACGAAATATCTCAACCAGAAATCTTGATTGTTTCTCCCCCTCCATAGAGGCTACCCAACCTGCTGTGTTCCTTTGCGATTCATGCACTGGGATCCGCAGATCTCTTCACAATGTAATATTCTATAGGCTCAGATTTTTTTAAACAAATAATTTGCTCTCTTATTATTCTTTACAAAGTAATTACTTACTTTTTCCCAAAATATATTCCAACTGCTAACTTATTTCCAACTCAGTTAACCCATCTGTATCTTTTTGCAGACTCTGCCCTTCTTTCAAGCTGCTAATTTACCTATTTTGATATAGTCTGCAAATTTGACACTCTGGTGTGATAAACTGCACTGATCCCTCTGACACCCCACTATTCACTCATTGCCAGTACAAAAATGGCCCGTTTATCTCATTTACAGCCAATGTCCTATCTTAACTGACTGAAGCACAAAATACTCTGCCGATGCTGGGGTCAAAGCAACACGCACAACACGCTGGAGGAACTCAGCAGGTCAGGTAGCATCCGTGGAAATGAACAGTCAACGTATCGGGCTGAGACCCTTTGTCAGGAAGGGTCTCAGCCCGGAAACTTGACTGTTCGTTTCCACGAATGCTGCCCGACCTGCTGAGTTCCTCCAGCATGTTAACCAGCTGAATCCTGCATGGTGTCACAGTCAATAATGCTGATCTCTCATAGCTCCAGTGAGATGGATTCAGAGTAGACCTGTGGTGCTGGCTGTATGGAGGTTATGATTCCTGATGAAGGGTCTCGGCCCGAAATGTTGGCTACTTCTTTCTCACAGATGCTGCCTGACCTGCTGAGTTCTTCCAGTGTTGTGTACGTATTCTTTGTTGTATTTTGGTGTATGGAGGTTAGACTTGGTTTACAACCAGCTGCTTGATAGCTTGGCCACTATATGACATCACAACTACTGGGTGCTAAGGACCCGTTTTGAACTGACATTTTTAGAGATGATCTGAGGGAGACTTTTGCACCACAGGGAATGGTTGGACCATTGAATGCCCTTCTTGTGGAAGTGGTTGAGGCAGATGCTCTTCCAGTATTAAAAATACATCTAGACAAGCATTTGAATTATCAAGGTATTGAAGGCCGTGGACCTAAATGGGATTGATAGAGACAGGTGCAAAGTCAGCAAGGACGTGGCGGTCGAGGGACTTGTTTCTGTGCAAGTTCACCATAATCTAATATAGCACAGAAGAACACACTAGGTAATGACAACATTAAAGCTGAGCACAGTATATTTCAGCAGGGACAATGTGCATTTTGCAGCTGGTAACTGTGTGTGTGTGTGTGTGTGTGTGTGTGTGTGTGTGTGTGTGTGTGTGTGTGTGTGTGTGTGTGTGTGTGTGTGTGTGTGTGTGTGTGTGTGTGTGTGTGTGTGTGTGTGTGTGTACGTACTTAATTATTTGCACTTGCTTGATGCGCCCTATAGCTGTTCCGGACCAGCTGGAGAATTACCATAATTAACCACTTTATCCTAGCAAACCCTGAGCAGTCAGGACTGGGCAGTGTGGCAATGAAACTAACCATCGCCTGTGACGATGTCTGTTTGTCGCCGCCAGACGTTGGTGCTCAGGTGAAGTTCCAGTCGAGTAATGACACTCGAAGTGGCTGCAGCGAGGAAGGGAAAACTCTCACAGCGGCACTGGGGAAATTAGAAACAGTTGACATCGTTAGACAGGGAAAAATGTCAAAAGAATGTCAACTGAAGCTAGATTTAAAACAGCAGGGATCATAAATCAGCAAAGCACACCAGGAAATGAAATGAGAAGAAGATGAATGTGACGGGTAAGAGAGAGGCTGGTGATGCAAATGATCATTGAAGCTATTAATTTCACCCTAGGTCAGTTTATGTGTTTAGTCACAGGGCTACACAGTTTGAACTAGAATGCCCAATAGAATATCCATTTCTAAAACAGTTAATGAATTATTTATATTCTGAAACTGAACTTACAATGAAGTTCACTCAGGCTCTGTTGCAAAATAATAAAATCGCCTTTTGCTTCCATGTGGTTTCACTAAGACCCAGAAATTGATAAGAGTTTATGTGGAGTTACAAGTCTGCTTTCATTCTTCCTTTGGCCCGAGAACAGCTTTGGGATCCTGGTGCATGCATAAAGTGGATATTTCCAGCATTGCTGCCATGATGTATCTTCCCAGGCTGCGCTGTAGGCTCCGTATGCAGGCACTTGAATTTAAACAACTCCGCGTTAGTCCTGTTGACAAGTTACCTGGAAAGCTTATGTGAGGTTTGAATCTTAGATAGACAGAACTGTACAGTACAGTACAGTACAGTACAGTACAGGAACAGACCCTTCAGCCCATAACATCTCTGCTGAACGTAATACCCAATCAACCTAATGATCTTCTGCATGTACATGATCCACCTCCCTCCATTCCCAACATAGTCACCTACCTATCTAACAGCCTCTTAGCACCATGTTCATATCTGCAGCCCATTCTGGTACTCATCACTCCCAGTGTAAAAGAACGCTGTGCATCCTAGAAAATTTCTCCTTCTAACCTGAAATGCATGTCTTCCAGGACTTATCATTTCTACCCTGGGTAAAGGATTTTGACAGTCAAATAATCTTTATGCCATCAATAACCTTACAAATTTCTACAATGTCCACTCTTCAGCCTCCAATCCTCAAGTTTGCCAACCTCTCCTCGTACCTCATAACCTCTAATCCATTCAGCATCCTGGTACACACTCATACACAGTTTGTACCTTTGTACTTTCATATGCCTTTTCTACTCTTTCATACACATTCTGATGCCCCCTCATCCTTTTTGTAATAGGGCGACCAGAATGACATAATACTCCAAGTTTGATATAGCTATATAATCCAAGTTTATATAACCGAAGTTTGATATAGCTGTAAAGTGACTTACTGACCCATATATTCAATGCTCTGATCAATAAAGGTAAACATTTGAACTCCATGGAGCATGTGGGGATCCTCCGATATCCAGGCAATCATCCTCTTTTTTCTTTTAGTTGATTTCTTTAGAAAAGGGTTAAGGGGGGGGGAGGGTTAAGGGGAGGGGGGAGGGTTAATATTATTTTTCTTACTATTTTATCATCACATTTATTCTTGTTATTTTCTAAAATTTAATAAATAGATCATTTAAAAAAATAAAGGTGAACACTCTATATACCTTCTTTGCCACCCTTTCTACTTTTATATATGGTTTTGGATCCCAACGGATGTAGAGAGATATACATCAATCCGTGTTCAGGGTCCTGTCATTAGACCTTGCATTAGACCTTGACAGTGGCTATGCAATGGCAAGCATTTAAAGATCGAATGGATAAACTACAACAATTGTTCATCCCAGTTTAGCAAAAGAATAAACCAGGGAAGGTAGTGCACCCATGGCTGACAAGGGAAATTAGGGATTGTATCAAGTCCAAAGAAGAAACATATAAATTAGCAAAAAAAAAGCAGCACACCTGAGTACTGGGAGAAATTTGGAGACCAGCAGAGGAGGACAAAGGGCTTAATTAGGAAAAGGAAAAAAGATTATGAGAGAAAGCTGGCAGGGAACATAAAAACTGACTGTAAAAGCTTTTATAGATATGTGAAAAGAAAAGATTGGTCAAGATAAATATACGTCCTTTACAGTCAGAAACAGGTCAATTGATCATAGGGAATAAAGACATGGCAGACCAATTGAATAACTACTTTGGTTCTGTCTTCACTAAGGAGGACACAAATAATCTTCTGGAAATAGTAAGGGACCGAGGGTCTAGTGAGATGCAGGAACTGAAGGAAATACATGTTAGTAAGGAAGTGGTGTTAGGTAAATTGAAGGGATTAAAGGCAGATAAATCCCTAGAGCTAGATGGTCTGCATCCCAGAGTGCTTTAGGAAGTAGCCCAAGAAATAGTGGATGCATTAGTGATAATTTTTCAAAACTCCTTAGATTCTGGATTAGTTCCTGAGAATTGGAGGGTGGCTAATGTAACCCTCACTTTTTAAAAAAGAAGGGAGAGAGAAACCGGGGAATTAAAGACCTGTTAGTCTGACATTGGTGGTGGGGAAAATGCTAGAGTCGGTTATTAAAGATGTGATAACAGCTGATTTGGAAAGAGGTGAAATCATCGGACAAAGTCAGCATGGATTGTGAAAGGAAAATCATGTCTGACGAATCTCATAGAATTTTTTGAAGATGTAACTAGTAGAGTGGATAGGGGAGAGCCAGTGGATGTGGTATATTTAGATTTTCAAAAGGCTTTTGATGAGGTCCCACACAGGAGATTAGTGTGCAAACTTAAAGCACACAGTATTGATGTGGATGGAGAATTGGTTGGCAGACAGGAAGCAAAGAGTGGGAGTAAACAGGACCTTTTCAGAATGACAGTTAGTGACTAGTGGGGTACCGCAAGGCTCAGTGCTGGGACCCCAGTTGTTTACAATATATATTAATGATTTAGATGAGGGAATTAAATGCAGCATCTCCAAGTTTGCGGATGACCCGAAGCTGGGCGACAGTGTTAGCTGTGAGGAGGATGCTAAGAGGATGCAGGGTGACTTGGATAGGTTAGGTGAGTGGGCAGATTCATGGCAGATGCAATTTAATGTGGATAAATGTGAGGTTATCCACTTTGGTTGCAAGAACAGGAAAACAGATTATTATCTGAACGGTTGCCGATTAGGAAAAGGGGAGATGCAACAAGACCTGGGTGTCATTGAAAGTGGGCATGCAGGTACAGCAGGCGGTGAAAAAGGCAAATGGTATGTTGGCGTTCATAGCAAAAAGATTTGAGTACAGGAGCATGGAGGTTCTACTGCAGTTGTACAAGGCCTTGCTGAGACCGCACCTAGAATATTGTGTGCAGTTTTGGTCCCCTAATCTGAGGAAAGACATTCTCGCCATAGGGGGAAGTACAGAGAAGGTTCACCAGATTGATTCCTGGGATGGCAGGACTTTCATATGAAGAAAGACTGTATCCACTAGGCTTATACTCACTGGAATTTAGAAGATTGAGGGGGGATCTTATTGAAACATATAAAATTCTAAAGGGATTGGACAGGGTAGATGCAGGAAGATTGTTTCTGATATTGGGGAAGTCCAGAACGAGGGGGTCACAGTTTAAGGATAAAGGGGAAGCCTTTTAGGACTGAGATGAGGAAAAACCTCTTCACACAGAGAGCGATGAATCTGTGGAATTTTCTGCCACAGGAAACAGTTGAGGTCGGTTCATTGGCTATATTTAAAAGGAAGTTAGAAATGACCCTTGTGGCTAAAGGGATCAGGGGAGATGGAGAGAAAGCAGGTACAGGGTTCTGAGTTGGATGATCAGCCATGATCATACTGAATAACAGTGCAGGTTCAAAGGGCTGAATGGCCTACTCCTCCACCTATTTTCTATGTTTCTACCTCTCAAAGTGCAATTCCCAACAATTACTCAAACTTAACTGGATCTGCCACTTCCCTGCCCATTACAATAATTGATTTACACTCAATGGTCAATTATTAGGCTTTCCTCCATTCCGACAGGTCACCCTTGGGCAAGGTGCAGCACCTGCTTACACCCCTCCCCCAACCAAATTGGAATCACATGAAGCCATGGGAGCAAGTGGTGGATGGTGATAAGAGCAGCTGGTGCTGATCACAAGTCCTGGTTATGTGTCCACTGATGAAAGGCAGACTATCTCTGAAGAGTATTGATAATGGCTGGGTTCCCCTGTCTTGTAAAGATACTGCCCATATGAAGGCAATGGCAAACCAATTCTCCAGAAAGCTTGTCAAGAACAATCACGGTCATAGAAAGACCATGATCACCCAGGTCATATAATATGGCACATAACAAATAAACTGAGTGGATGCTTGTGGTCTTCTGCTGCTGTAGCCCTTCCATTTCAGAGGTACTCTTCTAGACACTACCGTTGTAACGCATGGATATTAGACTTACTTTTGCTTTTCTGTCAGCTTGAACCAGTCTGACCACTCACCTCTGACTTTTCTAGTAACAAGGGATATTTGGCACCAATTCCTTCCTGATCTGAAATTGCCCTTGTAAAATAGCACAGTCCAACACTGTTCTCACTTTCGTCCATGTTCTTCTCCTTGTTGATATCTCTGGACTCCAAATGAGAATTCCAGATTTTATGCTTGAGTGATCCTACCTTCTCACTATTCAACCCCTTGTTATTATTGCGTAAAATGTCTTGGATTCTCTTTAATCATCCTTGCCAAGGATACTTCATGGTTGGTTTTGGCCTTCCTAAACCCCCGTTGGAGTTATTTTCTGCTATCTTTATGTTTCTCAAGGGCTCTGTCTGATTTTAGCTTCCAGAATATTACTGTCAGATATGGCCCAAGTGCGGAGCGAGAGACATTGAAGTGGATCAATAGTTCACAGACTTTAATACAAACAGAGTTAGAGGGAAAAGAAAAGAATAAATGCTAGGCCAAACAGGGCCATTAACTAAAACTCTCAAATGGAAAACAAAGCCTACACTGCAGCTGAAAAGAACAACTAAGAATAAAACAAATACCGCTGGTCTTCAGAAGCAGTTGACTTGGCAGTCCAATTTCTCAGCCAAGGCTGAATGCAAGCAGGCAGCGAAGTACTGCTGTCCTGGGTTCAAGTCTCAACAAGCACTACAACAGAAAGAATAGAATTAAATTCTATCACAATGAAGTAATAATTAGCTGATACGTGCATATTCACGAGCATAATTGCCATATCTGCTGCACTTCTGAATCCGTGGTTGCGAGAATTATATAAACTTTATTTTTCTTTTTGACTAAATTCATAAATTCCCTTCCCTCCTCAACCTTCTTCCTTGCAATGTGTTCATCCTGAACTCTGATCGACTGGTATTTAAACAATTCCCACATGCCAGGTGCAAACACACAAAAATCTGCGGATGTTGGAAATCCAAGAAAAAGACACAAAATGCTGGAGGAACTCAGCAGGCCCAGTCCTGATGAAGGGTCGCAGCTTGAAATGTTGACTCTTTACTCTTTTCCATAGATGCTGCCTGGCCTGTTGTGTTCCTCCAGCATTTTATATGTGTTACCCTCATGTCAGACACAGACTTCCTCAATAACAGGTGTTCCTATTAACTGTCAGCTTCTAACTAATAATGCCATAATTTTCTATCCGTCAGTCTAGAAATTTCCACACAGTTTCTAGTCTTATCCTTATTCATGACTAAGTTAAAACTTAAGCTATTGTGATCGCCATTCCCAAAATAAGTTCCCACTGAAAGTCCAGTCACCTGTCCAGATTCATTTTCCAAATAAGTTCTGGTATTGTTTCAAGATGCCTTCTTGAATAAATTGAAGAAAGTCTGCCTTATCTAAGTCTCTTAGGTAATCTCGTTTTTGAGCTAAATTAATTAGTTTGTGGGACTCAGGGCAAGTTGATAAATTGAATCTGAAGTTGGTTTGGTGATAGGAGGTGATGGTGATGGCTGAGAGTTGTTAGTGTGTTTGGAAGGGGCGGTGCACTTCAGGGATCAGTGATCAGAGTCTTTCTGCTTGTTATACGCATCAGTGATGTGGATGTCAATGCGAATGCAGGAGGTATGATTAGTAAGTTTCCAGATGACACACTGATTGGTGATGTTATGGATTGTGATGAGTATGATTGACTGTCTAACATTTCTTCTCCTCAACAGTGGAAGCTCTGACCTCTGATACAACCTTTCATCACTCTAAAGGTCTCCTTTGGATCACACATCAGCCTTCAGTTTTCAACAGAAGACCAATCCAGCCTGTTCATCAATCCAAGTTGATGAACTGCAACTGATCTAAAGCTCAGGAATTTTGCTCTCATCCTAACCAGTTATCATCACAATCTCCTCTGTGCCTGATCTGGATACTGCACAAAATATTGCAATGTGGTCAAACAATGGCTTCGGCCTCTCTACTTTTCAAATCAATTAGTCTAAAAATAAACTTTCCAACATGGTTAGCTGTCACTGTGGCTCTATTGACCTACAATGGGACTTGTACATATTGTCTGTTTGTGCATTGAGTTATCTCTACTGTCTGTTGATGTCTGACTTTGCAATCTTCCTCTTGCACTAATGGTACTATCACTTCTCTTCCTAGGCAGTCCTTCAGGATTATGAATGGCATACTTCCACAGCAGCTTTGTGGGTTCTGAGATTACTGATGTGGAGCTGTAGACTTCCACAAGTGGGGCAGGGACATAGGGCATAGGGTAAGGGGCATAGGACATAGGGCATGGATGTAGGGCATAGGGTATACAGTAGAATATAGAGCAACATAGCACAAGAACATGTTTGTCATCCCAGAATGTTGTGCAAACGAATTCCCTTTAAATTAATCCCTTCCACCTACACAAAGCCATATTCTTCTATTTCATGAACATTCACGTGCTTATTTACAAGTTTCTTGAATACCCCTATTGTAGTTGCCTGTATCATCACCCGAGGCAGGGTCTACCAGGCACTTATCACTGTCTGTGTAGGAAAGAAATTATTACATGCATCTCCTCTGAACTTATCTGCTCTCACCTTAAATGCATGTGCTCTAATTTTAACCCTGAAAAAAGATACTGTCTGCCTACTCTATCTATGCCTCTCGTAATCTTATAAACCTCTATCAGATCTCCTCTCTGCAGTTGCCATTCTGAAGAAAGTAACCCAAGTTCATCCTCTCCTTATAGCTCATGCCCTCTAATCCAGGCAGTATCCTGGCAAACCTCTTCTGTACTCTCTCTAAAGGCTTGACAACCTTCTTGAGCAGAATGCGTGCAATACTCCAGATACAGTCTAACTAGACTTTTATAAAGCTGCAATATAACTACCCAACTCTCCAACTCATTTCTTCGACTAATAAAGGTAGGCATGCCATATACCTTTTTTGCCACCCTATCAACCTGTGTAGTCACCATCAGTGAACTATGACCTTGAGCTCCAAGTTCTCTCTGCTCATCAATACTGTTTGGGGTTTTGCCACTAACAGTGCACTGTCTCCTGACATTTGATCTCCCAAAGTGCCACACTTCACACTTGGCTGGGTTAAACTCCATCTCCAATTTCTTCACCCGTACCTACAACTGATCTAATCCTGTGGTATCATAAGACCATAAGACATCCTGTAGGAACAGAATTAGGCCATTTGGCCCATCTGTCCATTGAGTCTTCTCTGCCATTCCATCATGCCTGATTAATTATCCCTCTCAATCCCATTCTCCTGTCTTCTCCCTGTAACCTTCGAATGACTAATCAAGGACCTATCCTTTGCCAGTTTTCTATGCTGTCTACAGCAACTTCGATCTTCACTGAGGGACTGAGTAATTCCAATGCATGAACTGAAGTTTACTATCATTGTGAATGGAAATATAATTCCAATTCCATCTTGATTGACCATTGACTGGGGATTCCTGAGGGAAATTAGCATTATTTCAAGGAGGTGTAGAATATATCCTTGTATCTATCCCTCTCAGCGAAAGTACTCAATGTCATGCATGACTTCCTTATCTTTCTGATGAAGATGTATCATCATTTGCCAATTATTTGTCCATTCTTCAAGTTTATTAAAATCTACTTGGGTACATCTGTCCAAAAATGTAAGGCTGATTCTTGGGAGCCTGCCAATGACAGAGCCTTCAATCCCAATGATTCATCTCAGATAAAATAGTACAGCATAGTACAGGTTCTTCAATCCATGATGTTGTGCTGATTCTTTAACCTGCACTAAGATCAATTTAAAGGTTCAAAGGTGCATTTATTATCAAAGTATATATGCAGTATATAACCCTGAGATTTGTCTTCTCCAGACAACCATGAAACAAAGAAAAATCATGGAGCCATTCAAAGAAAAAGATCGACACCCCATCACATTAAGAAAAATCATGCAAACGAAAACATGAAAATGAAACTCCCCTACGTGAAACTCAAAACAAGTTGCCAATTGGCAACTAGAACGTTAAACCCCTAACCCCCTCCGGACAAAAAAAACAAACGAATAAATCGTGCAAGTGGCAACAAGAAAGAATGGGCAAAGACACAGAATATAAAAACATAAGACTGAGAGTCCAGTTTGAACCACAGTCCACAGTCCAATCCATAAATTGCAGAACTTCAGTTACATCCTCTGACAGTATCGAGGGAAAGAGATCACACAGACCATCATACATTGACATCTTCTCCAGCAGAAGCAAGTGAGAGACCCTCACACGCAGACACCTTCTCCGGTAGAACCCTTCCCTCCCCCATAGTCCTCCATCTTTCTTCCAAGTGCCTATCTAAGATCTTCTTAACTGTTCTTAATATATGTCTTTACCACCACCCTGGCAGCACTGTCCATGCACTTACACTCTGTAAAAAACAACTACCCCTGATATCACCCTATACTGTCCTCCAAACACTTTAAAATTGTGCACACTCATATTAGCTATTTATACCCTGAGAAAGTCTGAATGTTTTTTCTATCTATGCCTCTTATCATCTTTTCACTTCTATCAAGTTACCTCTCATCCTCCTTCTCTCCAAAGGAAAAATAACAGCTTGCCCAGTCTATGCTCTTTAGACATGCCCTCTAATCCAGTCAGCATCCTGGCAAATCTCCTCTGCATCCTCTCTAAAGTTTCTGCATTCTTCCTGTAATAATGCAGCCAGAGCTGAACATAAGCAAGGTGGTGCAGTTCGAACAGATACTGGTCTCTATTATTAAAATCAATTATTATACTTTATGGTCATTATTTATAGCAACATTTTTGGTGGCAAGTTAATCTTTTGGGTACTACGATCATGTAGCGGTCAGCTTGATGCTATTACAGCTTGGGCCAGCAAATTTTGGAGATCATTTCTGATGTTATAGAACATAGAACATAGAATAGTACAGCACATTACAGGCCCTTCGGCCCACAATGTTGTGCTGACCCTCAAACCCTGCCTCACATATAACCCCCCACCTTAAATTCGTCCATATACCTGTCTAGTAGTCTCTTAAACTTCACTAGTGTGTCTGCCTCCACCACTGACTCACGCAGTGCATTCCTCGCACCAACCACTCCCTGAGTGAAAAACCTTCCTCTAATATCCCCCTTGAACTTCCTTCCCCTTACCTTAAAGCCGTGTCCTCTTGTACTGAGCAGTGGTGCCCTGAGGAAGAGGCGCTGGCTGTCCACTCTGTCTATTCCTCTTAATATCTTGTACACCTCTACCATATCTCCTCTGTAAGATTTTCATGTGTTCCTTCCCATGAGTGCATCAGTTTCCTCTGGGTGCTCCATTCATCCCCACAGGCTAAAGACATGCCGATTATTAGTTTAATAGGTCATTGTAAATTGTCCTGTGATTAGGCTAGGGTTGAATAGAAGGGTTGCTGGATGGTGCAGTTTGTTGGGCCGGGGACTGCTCTGTGCTGTATCTCTAAATAAATAAGTAAAATAAAAAAATAGAAGTGAAAGCTAGACTTGCATCCAGCGAGGCCACTTTCAGCCAGCGTGTTCCCTATACTCATGGGTTGTGTTACACAATGTGGGCACAGAGGCTACATTTTGCTCACACATTGTATACCTGTAATTTCTGTTGCAGATGATGTGAGAGGCAATTACAGGCTCCACTGCAGCATGAAATGGATGGGCCAATTGATGAATTTACATGCAGACATTGAAATTATTATAAATATTAGTGTGTGAATGGAAATAAATGGTTTATTGCCGTTACTAAAATAACAGGTAAAAGGATTAACTCTGCAAAGGATGCCATTTCTTACTTGGAAGTCAGAACTTTAGGGCCACAGCATGACTGACATCTCTTCTTATGATGATGTTTCTTGTCTCTATTTCCTATTTGTGCACCAGTTCTGAAAACACGGTCAGACTGAGGCGTACTATCATCCATTGCTGTTGTTGCTCCATGTCCCATGGCTTAAGGACAATGGCATTTATAGAGTCATAGAGTGCTACAACACAGAAACAGGCCCTTTGGCCCATCTAGTCCATGATGAACTATTATTCTGCTGTCCCATTGACCCACACCTGAACCATAGCCCTCTATATGCTTTTCATCCATGTACTTATCCAAGCTTCTCTTAAACATTACAGTTGAACCCACATCCACCACTTACTCTGGCATCTTGCTCTACATTTGCACAACCTTTGAGTGAAGACCTTCCCCCTTATGTCCCCTTTAAACATTTTACTTTTCACCCTTAATGCATGATCTCTGCTTCTGGTCTCACCTAACCTCAGTGGAAAAAACTGGCTTGAATTCACCCTATATATAATCTCAGAACATAGGCTTTACCAGAAACCTATCCAATTCATACTCCTCCCATTCACAAAATCTTAGGACAGAGTGAAGCTTTCAAGCCTGATATTCTGCTACTTTTTAAAATGATTCATCCCATTGGTCTCAATTCATTTTTTAACAACTCAGAAATGTTATTTTTTTCCTTCCACCATCAGATTTCTGAACCCATGAACATTACTTCATTATCACAAACAGGAGGAAATCTACAGATGCCAGAAATCCAAGCAACACACACAAAATGCTGGAGGAACTCAGCAAGCCAGGCAGCATCTATGGAAAAAAAAACAATCAATGTTTCGGGCCAAAACCCTTTGGCAGGTCCTCATAATTCCTTTTTTTTTCAGCAATACTCGTTTATTTATATAATTTATTGTAGTTTTATTGTAAACGATAAATTGCTTGTCATACAAGACAGCAATAATAACCCTGTTTCTGCATCCTCATAGCACCACAGATTTTTAAAATCTTTTCTTCCGTTTCACTTTGAGCATTTTATTGACTCTGGCATCAGTAGTCTAGTAGTTCATGCAATACTAATTCACTCTGTAAGAACATAGAACATTACAGCACAGTACAGGCTCACAATGCTATGCTGACCTTTTAAACTACCTTAAGACAGAAACATAGAAACATAGAAAATAGGTGCAGGGGTAGGCCATTCGGCCCTTCGAGCCTGCACAACCATTGGCTGATCATCCAACTCAGAACCCTGTACCTGCTTTCTCTCCATACCCCCTGATCCCTTTAGCCACAAGGGCCATATCTAACTAAATCTTAAATATAGCCAATGAACCAGCCTCGACTGTTTCCTGTGGCAGAGAATTCCACAGATTCACCTCTGTCTGAAGAAGTTTTTCCTCATCTCGGTCCTAAAAGGCTTCCCCTTTAACTTTAAACTGTGACCCCCTCGTTCTGGACTTCCCCAATACCGGAAACAATCTTCCTGCATCTTTCTGTCCAATCCCTTTAGAATTTTATACGTTTCAATAAGATCCCCCCTCAATCTTCTAAATTCCAGTGAGTAAAAGCCTAGTGGATCCAGTCTTTCTTCATATGAAAGTCCTGCCATCCCAGGAATCAATCCGGTGAACCTTCTCTGTACTCCTTCTACGGCAAGAATGTCTTTCCTCAGATTAGGGGACCAAAACTGCACACAATACTCTAGGTGCGGTCTCAGCAAGGCCTTGTACAACTGCAGTAGAACCTCCCTGCTCCTGTACTCAAATCCTTTTGCTATGAATGCCAACATACCATTTGCCTTTTTTACCACCTGCTGTACCTGCATGCCCACCTTCAATGACTGGTGTACAATGACACCCAGGTCTCGTTGCATTTCCCCTTTTCCTAATTGGCCACCGTTCAGATAATAACCTGTTTTACTGTTCTTGCAACCAAAGTGGATAACCTCACATTTATCCACATTAAATTGCATCTGCCATAAATTTTCCCACTCACCTAACCTATCCAAGTCACCCTGCATCCTCTTAGCATCCTCCTCACAGCTAACACCGCTGCCCAGCTTCGTGTCATCCGCAAACTTGGAGATGCTGCATTTAATTCCCTAGTCTAAATCATTAATATATTGTAAACAACTGAGGTCCCAGCACTGAGCCTTGCGGTACCCCACTAGTCACTGCCTGTTATTCTGAAAAGGTCTCGTTTACTCCCACTCTTTGCTTTCTGTCTGCCAACCAATTCTCTATCCACATCAATATCATACACCCAATACCGTGTACACTACACTCCTGTGTGGGACCTTGTCAAAAGCCTTTTGAAAATCTAAATATACCACATCCACTGGCTCTCCCCTATCCACTCTACTAGTTACATCGTCAAAAAATTCTATAAGATTCGTCAGACATGATTTTCCTTTCACAAATCCATGCTGACTTTGTCCGATGATTTCACCTCTTTCCAAATGTGCTGTTATCACATCTTTGATAACTGACTCTAGCATTTTCCCCACCACCGATGTCAGACTAACCTGTCTATAATTCCCCGGTTTCTCTCTCCCTCCTTTTTTAAAAAGTGGGGTTACATTAGCCACCCTCCAAACCTCAGGAACTGATCCAGAATCTAAGGAGTTTTGAAAAATTATCACTGATGCATCCACTATTGCTTGGGCTACTTCCTTAAGCACTCTGGGATGCAGACCATCTGGCCCTCGGGATTTATCTGCCTTTAATCCCTTCAGTTTACTTAACCCCACTTCCCTACTAACATGTATTTCTCTCAGTTCCTCCATCTCACTGGACCCTCGGTCCCTTACTATTTCCAGAAGATTATTTATGCCCTCCTTAGTGAAGACAGAACCAAAGTAGTTATTCAATTGGTCTGCCATGTCTTTATTCCCTATGATCAATTGACCTGTTTCTGACTGTAAAGGACGTATATTTGTCTTGACCAATCTTTTTCTTTTCAAGTATCTATAAAAGCTTTTACAGTCAGTTTTTATGTTCCCTGCCAGCTTTCTCTCATAATCTTTTTTCCCTTTCCTAATTAAGCCCTTTGACTTCCTCTGAATTTCTCCCAGTATACTGGTGTGCCACTTTTTTTTTTGCTAATTTGCATGTTTCTTCTTTGGACTTGATACTACCCCTAATTTCCCTTGTCAGCCACGGGTGCACTACCTTCCCTGGTTTATTCTTTTGCCAAACTGGGATGAACAATTGTTGTAGTTCATCCATGTGATCTTTAAATGCTTGCCATTGCATATCTACCGTCAACCCTTTAAGTATTATTTGCCAGTCTATCTTAGCTAAATCACATCTCAAACCTTCAAAGTTACCCTTCTTTAAGTTCAGAACCTTTGTTTCTGAATTAACTATGTCACTCTCCACCTTAATGAAGAAATCCACCATATTATGGTCACTCTTACCCAAGGGGCCTTGCACAACAAGATTGCTAACAAACCCTTCCTCATTGCTCAATACCAAATCTAGAATGGCCTGCTCTCTAGTTGGTTCCTTGACATGTTGGTTCAGAAAACCATCCCGCATACATTCCAAGAAATCCTCTTCCTCAGCACCCTTACCAATTTGGTTCACCCAATCTATATGTAGATTGAAGTTACCCATTATAACTACTGTTCCTTTATTGCACGCATTTCTAATTTCCTGTTTAATGCCATCCCCAACCTCACTACTACTGTTAGGGTGGCCTGTACACAAATCCCACCAGCGTTTTCTGCCCCTTAGTGTTATGCAGCTCTACCCATATCGATTCCACATCTTCCAGGCTAATGTCCCTCCTTTCTATTTCATTAATCTCCTCTCTAACCAGCAATGCTACCCCACCTCCTTTTCTTTCCTATCTATCCCTCCTGAATATTGAATATCCCTAGATGTTGAGCTCCCATCCTTGGTCACCCTGGAGCCATGTCTCTGTGATCCCAACTATATCATATTCATTAATAACTATCTGCACATTCAATTCATCCACCTTGTTACGAATGCTCCTTGCATTGACACACAAAGCCTTCAGGCTTGTTTTTACAACACTCTTAGCCCTTATACAATTATGTTGAAAAGTGGCCCTTTTTGCTTTTTATCCTGGAATTGCCTGCTTGCCACTTTTACTTTTCACCTTACTACTTTTTGCTTCTACCCTCATTTTACACCCCTCTGTCTCTCTGCACTTGTTCCCATTCCCCTGCCACATCTAATCCTTCCATCCTACATAGCCCTCTATTTTTCTAAAGAAAATAATATCTTTCCCTATCATCCAGATACTTTTGTTAATGATTTTATAACTACAGTTCCCACTCTCTTCCTTGTGGAAGCCGAAGTATTTTTTGAAAGTGCTTCATTACTGTGAACATCTTTTTAAGATGATGGAAAAATGCAAGGTCTCTGTAGGTGGGAAGGGTTACATTGATCTTAAAGTAGGTTAAAAGATCAGCACAGCATCATGGGTCAAAGGGGCTGTATGGTGGTATAATGTTCTATGTAATGTGTCCTATGAATTGGAAATACTTAGCAAGTAATTGAATTACACCCATCTTTCTGTGCCAAGCCGTCATTGCAATTTGCATGAGCATTACATTTTCCCTCTCAAAACTAATGGTGAAAAGCATGTGTTCAAAAGCATCAGCGTGTTTAACATCCTGAAATTGATAATAAATGAGTCCTGTGCTATAACCAGGCTGAGGCTGGTGTGCTTGCTAATGCTACAATTCAGGAATCAGAGAAGAGCCCTTAAAGGTAGTCCCATAATATGGCAGCCATGGGGGAGAGAAATGCTTCAGGGGAATCAGTGACAGGCTGTACAGCTGAGGCTGAGTGCTGGGACCCCAGTTGTTTACAGTATATATTAATGATTTAGATGAGGGAATTAAATGCAGCATCTCCAAGTTTGAGGATGACACAAAGCTGGGCGGCGGTGTTAGCTGTGAGGAGGATGCTAAGAGGATACAGAGTGACTTGGATAGGTTAGGTGAGTGGGCAAATTCATGGCAGATGCAATTTAATGTGGATAAATGTGAGGTTATCCACTTTGGTTGCAAGAACAGTAAAACAGATTATTATCCGAACGGTGGCCAATTAGGAAAAGGGGAAATGCAACGAGACCTGGGTGTCATTGTACACCAGTCATTGAAAGTGGGCATGCAGGTATAGCAGGTGGTGAAAAAGGCAAATGGTATGTTGGCATTCATAGCAAGAGGATTCAAGTACAGGAGCAGGGAGGTTCTACTGCAGTTGTAAAGGCCTTGGTGAGACCACAGCTGGAGTATTGTGTGCAGATTTGGTTCCCTAATCTGAGGTAAGACATTCTTGCCATAGTACAAAGAAGGTTCACCAGATTGATTCCTGGGATGACAGGACTTTCATATGAAGAAATATTGGATCCACTAGGCTTATACTCACTAGAATTTAGAAGATTGAGGGGGAATCTTATTGAAACGTATAAAATTCTAAAGGGATTGGACAGACTAGATGCAGGAAGATTGTATCCGATGTTGGGGGGAGTCTAGAACGAGGGGTCACAGTTTAAGGATAAAGGGGAAGCCTTTTAGGACCGAGATGAGGAAAAACTTCTTCACACAGAGAGTAGTGAAACTGTGGAATTCTCTGCCACAGGAAACAGTTGAGGCCAGTTCATTGGCTATATTTAAGAGGGAGCTAGATATGGTCCTTGTGGCTAAAGGGATCAGGGGGTATGGAGAGAAAGCAGGTACAGGGTTCTGAGTTGGATGATCAGCCATGATCATACTGAATGGCGGTGCATGCTTGAAGGGCCGAATGGCCTACTCCTGCACCTATTTTCTATGTTTCTATGTTTCTATGAACAGAAAACCTATTCTGTTCATGCGAAGTCCCTCCATCAGGGTTGGAAAGGAAGAAGGTGGTGGGCGGGGCGTTAGAATAAGGTGGAGGGAGGGGAGGAGTAGAAGCTGGTAGGTGATAGGTGAGACCAGATGAAGGGGAAGCTGGGTGGGTGTTGGAGAAGGGGGATGAAGTAAGAAGATGGAAGGTGATGATAGAAGAGGTAAAGGGCTAAAGAAGAAAGAATCTAATAGGAGAGGACATTCTGCCCCCTTCCTTTCCTGTCCTGATGAAGGATCGCAGTCTGAAACATTAACTGCATATTCCCCTGCCTGCCTCCAGCATTTGTGGAGTAGAATGCCTTCCCTGAAGGACATCTGCTAAGATATTTGTGCCCTAAGGGGGGTGGGGGGAAGTATGGGACTTCACATGAATCCACTTCTGCTTCCCATTTGTTCCTTTCTGGGGACATGTCTTCTGTATAAAACAATGAAAACCAGGCTGCAAGTTCATTGAAATTATGACAGGTGAGCAAAGAGAACATTCAGCATAACTTCACTTCAGAAGTATACATTTGCTTGTTCGCAGCAGAACTTAAGGCTGTTTGGAAATGCTTCATAAAGCTGGAGCATACTCTCTGCATTGCAAATTTTGATTCCCGCAGGTACACCTGCCAGAGTTAAGTATTACTGAACCACTGGAGTTTGGGACTGTATTTTCTGCCACATTCACAAGGGGAATGCAAAGAGTTTCTCATAATAACTCGCAGACCAACTTGGGTGAGTTTATTTCTTTTTTTTAAGCGAAACATCGTGGAATAGGCCCTTCCAGTTCTTCGAGCCATGTTGCCCCAGCATCCCCAACAACCCCAATTTAATCCTAACCTAATTACTGGACAATTTACAATGACCAATTAACCTACCCAGTACGTCTTTGGACTGTGGGAGGAAAACAGAGTACCCGAGAAAAATACATATGTTCCACGAGGAAGATGTACAGACACTTTAAAGAGGATGCGGGAACTGAGCTCTAAATGGCACCACTCCATAGGAAACATCCTCTCCACATCCACCCTATCTAATTGATGCTAATTCAGAGCAGGTAACTAGGCGTTGAGCTGGAATTGGAATTGGTTTATTATTGTCACATGTACTGAAATACAGAGAAAAGCTTGTCTCGCATGTTGTTTGTACCGATCCAATTACGGTGCAGTGCATTGAAGGAGAATGAGGTAAGACAATAATAATGCAGATTAAATGTAACAAGTGTTGTAGTTTATGCGTAGGTTTTTGTTGATTCTATTGTATTTCTCTGTTCTACTGAAAGTAAATTTCAGGTTAGTATATGGTGATACATACTGAACGTACTTTGATACTAAAGTTAGTTTCAACTTAGAACCTTGAAGATGTACAGAGCTCCCAAAGTGCTGTATCGGCAAGCTGCGGCGTTGGAGGTTCATGGCAGGAAGAGTTTTTCTTCCTTCTACCATCTGTGTGAGACGTTGGGCTGTCGGGACTTTGAGACTTTCTTTTAAACCATGCCGTGGACTGCTGTTAATCAGATTACGGTATTGCTTTGCACTGTTGAAATTATGTGTTATAATTATGTGGTCTTTGTCAGTTAGTCTTTTATCAATTATGGTATTGTCTGCACTGTTGAAACTACATGTTAACTATAACTATATGTAACTATGTGGTTTTGTGTAGGTCTTGTAGCTTTAGGTTTGTCTGTTGGGTTTGTAGTTCCTTTCCGGGGAATGTGCTAAGGTGGGAGCGCGATATCGATATGCAGCAGCCTCTCCGGACTCTGGATTGGGGACTACCAAATGTTAAGTGTTTTTTCTTGTGTGGTCTGTTTTGTGCTTTTTTGTGATATCACTCCGGAGAACGTTGTCTCATTGTTTAACTGCATTGCATTTGTGGTTTATAAATGACAATAAACTGAATCTGAATCTGAATCTGAGATTTGTCAGTGGCATCACAAGGCAGAGGATCCTGGCCTCATTTCGAGATCTGATTGTAATTTGTGTGTGATTGGTAAATTAGATAATTTTTACTTTAAGGATCCTACTGATGGGCTGCTCCAACTTTATGAAATTATGTCACAGATGCTATAACTTACTGCTATGTGGCAAGCAAAATGGTTCTTTTCACTGGACCTTCTGTCTGTTAATGAGTGAAATGTGTAATAGTGGAAAACAGCTTCACAGACTGGCTGAAGAGACAATAAGGTAGATTTTGGAGTACTATGTGAAATTCTGGTCACCAATCTACAGAAAAGATATCAATAAGTTCAAAAGTTCAAAGTAAATGCTAAGTTCGAAGAGCAAACTAAATTTATTTTCAAAGTACCCGTAATTCAATTTCTTGTGAGCACACCTAGTAAATTCAAGAAACATAATAGCATCAATAAAAGACCACACACAACAGGATGGATGAACAACTGATGTAGAAAAGTCTATAACCTGTGCAAATAAAAAAGAAAATAATAACAATAATAATAATAACAACAACAATAATAATAAACCCACTCTTTAATTTACTGAATCAGATGAAAATTGGATTTCAAATCAGAAACAATGAAATGATTTATACATTGTGTTATGATATAGCAACAATGAATATATAATTGAGACAGGTTTTTAATAACAAATAAAACATTTATTTAACACTGCTTAAAAAACGCCCCAAAAGTAAACAAACGACTAACTTAACCAGAAGTCAGCTGCTATACGGCAGCTCGAACAGTCCTTAATCGAGAAATGCGAACACAGTTCTTTAAAGTAGTAGATGCAAAAGTCCAATATGATTTACAGTCAATTAGGAGAGACTTTCACAGAAACATAGAAACATAGAAAATAGGTGCAGGAGTAGGCCATTCAGCCCTTCAAGCCTGCACCATCATCAGTATGATCATGGCTGATCATCCAACTCAGAACCCTGTACCTGCTTTCTCTCCATACCCCTGATCCCTTTAGCCACAAGGACCATATCTAACTCCCTCTTAAATATAGCCAATGAACTGGCCTCAACTGTTTCCTGTGGCAGAGAATTCCACAGATTCACCACTCTCTCAAGTTTCTCCTCATCTTGGTCCTAAAAGGCTTCCCCTTTATCCTTAAACTGTGACCCCTCGTTCTGGACTTCTCCAACATCGGGAACAATCTTCCTGCATCTAGCCTGTCCAATCCCTTTAGAATTTTATACATTTCAATAAGATCCCCCCTCAATCTTCTAAATTCCAACAAGTATAAGCTCAGTCAATCCAGTCTTTCTTCATATGAAAGTCCTGCCATCCCAGGAATCAATCTGGTGAACCTTCTTTGTACTCCCGCTATGGCAAGAATGTCTTTCCTCAGATTAGGGGACCAAACTGCATGCAATACTCCAGGTGTGGTCTCACTTCCTTGAAGTAATAAATTCTCTTTCGTGAATTTACTGCTGATCCCAGTCGAAGCCTGAAGGACTTACGATCAAGGAAAACAAAACGGCTTGAAGGCACTGACCTTTCCTTGGCGAAACCCTGCATCTGCCTCCTTCTGCTCTTTTAGCAAAGCAGGAGCTATCTTGGATTGCAGGTTACTAATTCCTTCCAAAAGAGGATCAAATAAGGTCGAACCTGTTTACCGCCGACAACACCAACTTTTCTCGATCTTTCGGGTTTTCCAAACTTAGATAATTCTTCACTCTCCGACTGGACTTTAACTGGCAGTGATTTTCAGAACTGCCAGCACTACAATTCTTACAGTAGAAATTAAAAATCCACTTTTCAAACGAAACGGCATCATAAAATCAAATACGCAGCAGAACAGAGTCACTGATGAATTAAACCACGAACTGACCTGCATCACAGGGAGTGGTTCTCCCTTTATACCCTGTTGGAAAAAAACCATCACATGACCCCTCACTGGTGGGAAAATTACATCACTCCACTGTCACAAAACCATTACATCATACCCAGCAGAGCCTCAATTACATCATGGTCATCTGACAGTCACAAAATACTCACAGGTACATAACACTTGATACATCTTCTATACATTGATAATTCGAAATTATATGCTCCTTCGTTTGTAAGGCTAAAGCAATTAATTCAAATAGTAGAACCATTTTTGAAAGATGTAAGCATGGACTTTGGACTGGATAAATGCAGAACATTGAACATAAAGAAAGGTGCAATAGAGCTAATAGAATACAAAACAGAACAGTGGGATACAATACAACCGATGGATGAATATGAAACATATAAGAATCTGGGATATCAATAAGTAAAAAATAGATCATAGTGTGATAAAGGAAAATTTTTTGACAGGATTTACTTCAATGCTTAAGGAAGATCTGCCAAACAGAGGTCAACAGTAAGAATATAACAAAGGTCATAAACAATTCTGCTAAACCTATATTATCATATTCTTTTGGCATAATATCTTGCTCTGAAACTGATCTGGAAAAGTTTACAAAGAAGTATTAGAACAGAAATGATAAAGTTCAGCAAACATTATGTACACTTGAATGTGCTTAGTTTAACACGACCTAGGACAGAGAGGGGAAGAGGAACAACAGACATAAATCTACACAACAGTCAGATAAAACTTATAAGGATATATTTTCATCAATGAAAACAGGATTCAGCACTCCACACGAGCATATGCAATTCTGATAAGTGTGCACCACTAAACGTAAAAGAGAGCACAGCCCAGAAAGAGAAAGAAGTTATCACTATTGAAGAAAAAGTTAACCAAAGGAAAAGCATAGCCACCCATGGAAGACATCCCCACAATCTGAGCAGACCAGATGTCAACAAGGAAGCGTCAATCACCTGGCTCAGAGTTGGAAACCTCTTCCCTGAAACAGAGGGGTTCCTTGTGCCAATACAGGACCAGATAACACAAAAAATATCAATAATACAAAATAAAAGGCTAACAAATTCAAGACAATAAATGTAGAAGATGCCAAGAGAAGCCAGAAACAATCCAACACTTTACAGGATCCTGTAGCAGTTTAACACAGTCTGATTAATTACACAGGCACAATTAAGTGGCAGGCACCATTCTCCAAAATCTTGCTTTAAAATACAAAATCATAAAAGAAAACACACCTTACCATGAATACAAATCTGATCAAGTTTTAGGGGCATATCGGAATCAGAATCGGAATCAGACTGTCCACATGTCCCAGTGATGAGTGAGGAGCCAATGAAATGGCATCTGCTGTGGACGTACTATTCTGGAAGGCAAAATGGAATGATGCAAGTCACTTCTCAAGTAGAGATTGATTTGTTTCATCATCAGCTTCTCAAAACACTTCATCGTAGTGGTTGTAAATGCCACTAGATAGTAGTAATTGAGGCAGGTTACCACATTCTTCTTAGGCATCAGTATATATGAAGCTTGCTTGAAGCAGATGGGTGTTTCAGGCTGCTGAAATGAGAGGTTAAAAATCTCAGTGATAACTCAATCTAGTTGATAAGCACAGGTATTTAGTACTTGGCCATGTACTCCACCTGGGCCAGATGCTTTCCGTGGGTTGACAATCCTGAAGGATGTTCTCACATTGGCCACAGAGACTGAAAACACAGGCTCATCAGGGGCTGTTGGAGTTCATAATGTTTCCTCCATGTTTTGATGGTTAAAGCAAACATAGAAGGCATTGAACCCATCTTGTTGGCATCTACATATACCTCTGGATTTCACTTTGTAAGTGGTCATAGCATTCAAGTCCTGCCGCAGCTTTTCGGCATCCATCAGTGATTCACATTTGGATGGAGTTGGTACTTTGCACATGAGATGGCTTTCTGGTGATTGTACCTGGACCTCTTGACTCTTACTTGGTCACCAGAACTGGAAGCCACTGATCTGGCCCTCAGAAGATTGTGGATCTCATGGTTCATCCAGGGCTTCTGGCTGTGGGAGATTCTGATTCTATGTGGGAGCACACTCATCTATGACTGTTTTTATAAAGTCTATGACAACCATGGTGTATTCATACAGATCCACAGGTGAGACCAGTGCACTGATTCAAAGCAATTCCTTATCCGCTCCTCTACCTCCCCACAATCATCCCCTTGTTGTCCTAATCTCTGGAGCCTTGCTCCTTAGCCTTTGCCGGTCTGCACGTAGGAGAAAGTCATAGAAATGGTAAGATTTCCCAAGACCCGGTGTGAGCATGGAACAATAGGCATTCCTTATCTTAGTATAACAGTGATCTAGAGCATTGGAGCATCTGGTCCTACAGGTTATATGGTGATAGTAATTGGGCATGTGTTTCCTCAACCAAGCCTGATTGAAGATCCTGACTATGATTTAAAATGTGTGAGGGTAGGCCGTTTCTTGACTGGTGATGGTAGCATGCAATATCTCGAGTTCCTGATTAACGTTGGCTCTTGGAGGAATGTAAGCCAAGGTCAGGATCATGGAGGAGAATTTGCTTGGTAAGTAGAATGGTCAGCACTTAATCATTAAGAGTTCCAGGTTGGGGGAACAAGTGCGTGACAAAATCATCATGTCCTAGTATCACAAAGAGTTTATCATGATCACAGACATCCACCTTTTGCCTTCTCAAAACCAGCATTCGGTTCATCCTGTGTATCAAAAATCCTTTGAGCCTTGTCAATGTATCCAACACATCCAGAGTGAAGCACAAGCCACAGTGATTGTTCATTTCTCTCTGGTACAGCGATATCAGTTTTGTTCCCCATTGACTGTATACTTGCTGACAAATTGCTGGGTAGAGGGCTTTTCATTCCATTGCATCTCAGCCCGGCTTGGAATCCTCCCCTTCTCTCTCTTCTGGCCATGGTGGTATACCTTTGTCCACTTACAGGTGCCATATCTGCATGCTTGAGAGTTAGGTCTGCTGAGTCCTTCAGAAGTCTGTGAAATCGCTAGTTCATTGAGATGGTTCAAAAGTACATTGCTTAAAGGGAAACTACAGGCTGCAGATTGCAGTAATTGTAGTTCAGAAGAGACTTATCTTTCAATAAGACTGAAAGAGTACAGAGAAAATTTATAAGGATGCTGTTGGGGCTTGAAGACCTGAGTTATAGGGAAAGGTTGAATAGGTTAGGACTTTATTCCCTGGAGTGTAGAAGAATTAGGGGAGAATTGATAGAGGTATATAATATTTTGAAGGATATAGATAAAGTAAATACAAGTAGGCCTTTTTCACTGAGGTTGGGTGAGACCAGAACTATAGATCATGGGTTAAAGTTGAAACTTGAAATATTTAAGAGGAGTCTGAGGGGTAACTTCTTCACTCAGAGGGTGTTGAAAGTGTGGAATGAGCTGTCAGCGGAAGTGGTGGATACAGGATTGATTTCAACATCTAAGAGAAATGTAGATCGGGACATGAATGGTAGTGTTTATGGAGGTCTATGTTCCAGCTGCAGATTGATGGGATTAATACTGTAGTATGGCACAAACTTGTGGGCCTGGAAACCATGTTTCTGTGCTGTAGTGTTATAGAGTCATGGAGTCATAGAGAAGTACAGCACAGAAACAGGCCCTTTGACCGATCTAGTCTGTATGAGCCATTTAGACTGCCTACACCAGGACCATAGCCCTCCATACCCTGACCATTCCTGTACCTATCCAAACATCTCTTAAACATTGAAATTGAGCTCATATGCACCACTTGTGCTGGCAGCTCATTCCACCCTCTTATGACTCTCTGAGTGACGAAGTTTCCTCTCATGTTCCCCTTAAACTTCTCAACTTTCACCCTTAACCCATGACTTCTAGTTGTAGTGCCATCTAACCTCAGTAGAAAAAGCCTGCTTGCATTTACCTTCTCTATACCTCTCATAATTTTGTATACTTTTATCAAATATCCACTCCATTTTCTACGTTCCAAAGAATAAGGTCCCAGCCTATTGATAATTACAGAATGTCTCTCTGCTAATTCCCATTCCCTCCCCTCTCCCTTCCCCTTTTCCCAATCAGATTCCTCTGTCCCTGCCCCCTTCCCGCTCTCAGTCCACAATAGAGACCCAAATCAAAATCAGGTTTATCATTACTCCCATATGTCATGATTTTTTTTTTTTGCAGCAGTACAGTACAAGATAAAATTACTACAGCGCTATGTAACATTTTTAGGCATCCTAGCTGTGTATACTGTACATGCCTAAGACTTTTGGACAATACTGAATGTCCTGTACTGTTAGCTGATTAATTAAATAAATCTTGGGCAAAGTACCAACGGCAGTGATTACCAAACTACTGTTTCTTCATTAAAACCTGACTTTGTCACTAATGTTCTTCAGCTGTCCAAGCCTGACCTACACGTGAGTGAAAAACACAGCAATGTGGTTCCCACTCTGCCAAATCTCTGAAATGATCTATTCAGTCATTCAGTTCAGAAGTTAATGGGCAATCAGGCATAGATAATATATGTTGGTTTTCACACTAACACCCAAATCCAATGAATTAATGTGTAAAATGTACTCTTTTAGTGGCCATGTCTTCTTTTAGTTAGTTCACAGATGAAGATTTCACTCTGTTTTGATTCAAAATAAGAATTTCCGTTATTTCATTTATTTGTGACTTAATCAAGGTGACTTGTTCGGGTTGCACAAGATGATAAGAAGCATAGATAGAGTGGAAAACCTTCTTTCCTGGGATGGATATAGCGAATATGGGAGGTCATAACTTTAAGGTGTTTGGAGGAAAGTACAGGGGGTACATCAGAGGTAGGGTTTCTAAAGGGAGAGTGGCAAGTGTATGAAATGGTAGAGGCAGATACATTAGGGATAGTTAAGAGACTGTCATATCGGTGCATGGGTGACAGAAAAAAATGGAAGGTTATGTCGAAGGGAAGCGTTTGATTGATCTTGGAGTTGGTTGAAGGGTTGGTACAATGTCATGGGCCAAGGCCCTTGCTATATGCTGCACCATTCTATGGCTATGTTTATGTCTATGTCTATGTCTGTTTCTATGTGAATGTCCATATTTCTATCTAAACATAAATGAACATTATTGCTTGATGGCTCTGACCCTGTACTCGCGGAAGTTTAGAAGAATGAGGTGGTGGGTGCGGTGTTTCTCATTGAAACCTATCAAATACTGAAAGGCCTAGTTAGAGTGACATGGAGAGGACGTTTTCCGTACTGGGGGTGAGGGATGGTCTAGTCTAGGACCAGAGGGCACAGCCTCAGAATACAAGAACATCTCTTTAGAACAGAGAGGAAGAGGAATATCTTTGGTAATTTAATTATCTGATAATTTATAAATAACTTAGCAATGTTTTCAAAGGTTTTGATGTTTTCAAAGTTACATTTAATGTCAGAGAAATAGATACAATATGCGTCCTGAAATGCTTTCACTTTTCAAACATCCATGAAAGCAGAGGAGTACCCCAAAGAATGAATGACAGTTAAACGTTAGAACCCCAAAGTCCCCCCCAAGCTCCCCTCCCTCTTGCACATATGTGGCAGCAAGCAATGATTCCCCCCTCCCCCCACCAGCAAAATAAAGCACATCGGCACCTACCATCAAGCACTCAAGTGCGCAGCAAAGCAACAGCAAAGACACAGACTTGCATTACCCCCAAAGACTACTTGTTCACCCGGTATTCGACATACCACAGGCTCTCTCTCCCTAATAAGGGTGAAAGAGATGTCTCTGTTTTACACTGAGAGGGGAGACATAACAAACAACTGGTTGCTTTATGATGTTAAAAGTCCGTTGCATTACTTTTTTCTAGCTCTGTGCCGAAAGATCTCAGGTCTCTGAGCATACAGCCATAGATTTTCGGACTCCTACGACACACCAATCTCCTTCCGGGACACCGACCTTTGATCCGCCCATCTCCAGAGCCCCAAAATCTCGGACCTCTGAAGGTGAGTGAGGCTCTTAGGCCTTGCCCTTGGCGTGTCGCATAGCGGCCAGTCATGAAACCCCGAGAGCATGTCCCATTCCCGCAAAGAACTGAAGTCAATGTGTAACTCCCGGTCAGGGTCTTCAAAAGAACCCGGAAAGGGATAAATAGAGATATTAAAGATGGAAATAGAGCTGCTTCTGAAGATGCAAGCGAAGGAGTCGCCATTAGGCGCCATTGACTCTCCTAAGCTCATCCTCCTAGAAATGTTCTCTAACTTTTCCCATATTTAACTGGTCCCGAAATGATTGTAATTCCACATCATGGTCTGTCAAGCCAAAATCATTCCTCATTGCTCCACTACTCTCCAGCCTTATTGATAAGAATCCTTTTCCCTTTTGAATGCCCTTTCCAAATGTTGAGTAGCTGAAACATTTAGTTCCCAGCTTTGTTCACAGTGCAGTCATATTTTTGTAGTTTAGTAAAATAAGACCACGTTGAATGGGAGAGCAGGCTCAAAAGGCCAGATGACCTACCTATAGAACATAGCACAGCACAAAAACAGGCCCTTTGGCCCACAATGTTTTGCCGAAACAATTCAATTAGTAATCAAATGTTGAACTAATCTCTTCTGCCTACAAAATGCCACATCCTTCCATTTTTCACATTCATGTGCCAATCTAAACATCTCTTAAAAGCCCCTAATGTATCTGCTTTTACCAACACCCCAGGCATCCACCACTCTGTGTAAGAAAACTGGCCTCTCACATCTCCTTTGAAATTAACCCCTCCCACATTAAATGCATGCCCTCTGGTAGAACATAGAACATAGAAGATGACAGCACAGTACAGGCCCTTTGGCCCACAATATTGTGCTGACATTTTAACCTACTCTAAATTCTATTTATCCCTTCCTTCCCACATACTATACCCTTCAATTTTTCTATTTTGCTTCTAATTTTCTATGTTTCCATCCTTATTTATTTCTATTTTACCACTAACTTTTTCCTCTTGTGAACGTTGTGTGCAATTTAGACACAGCATGATATACTTTGATGGTTTAACATTTTTCTTGACTTAATTCCCTTCATTTGTGCTGTTTATTTTTATATGCTACACACGTACTTTTTCTTTTCTCCTTTGAATTTTCCAATACCCTGCCTAGCTAGTTCAAACCCTCCCCAGAATTACTGGCAATCTCCCCTTCAAGGATACTGTCCCTTTGTCTGCTCTTTAATTTATGAATTGAGCTTCAAACATCATGAATATATTCCATTATTTTGGTGAGATTCCCCCTAAAGGGGCTAATTAGTAATCTGTTCAGCTCTAAATGTGTTTAAACCTTTCATAGGAAAAAACACTCTGCCATTTAAGTACTCTCTTCTCAGATGATGAAATTCTTCACACATATACCCATTATCACCAAGGTCTCAAAAATCTTTAACTTCTGGATAATTAATTTCACAGAATCCCAGCTAACAACACCATTCATTTTATAACAAAGCACTCCTGACAGGGAGATTCAGTCCTGGATGAGTGCAGCTCCTGCAAGAGCAGTTGTGTGATCACTCAAGTCGAGTATTATGTTCTCCTAAGGAGTTATATATCGGTGGCTGCAGAGGTCGATTAGGGTCTGGCCCCTTCACCACTTGCTGACCACCAAGGGACTTAATCTGGATGTGAGGGTAGATTCCCTTAAGGGAGAACATCTGTGTGTGACTTTGTTTAACAAGGTGCATGAGCAGCTACCACACTGTGTTTGACAGACTGGAGTCAGTGTCCATTGGTATAGAATGCAAAGCAACTGGGGACCCTTCACTGCTCCAGCCTTCCTCCACCTTTACTGCCATTGTGATGTGTCATCATCTCCACCAGCTCCAATGTTGAGGTCTTGGTTGAATGTCTCTTTGTCTCGAACCTCCACCTTGACTTTACTTGACTTCAGCAGGAGCTCAGCACCGGGTGGCTAAACCCCAGACAGAATTGATCTCAGGAACCCGCAAGCCTCTCCACCACAGCAAGGTGATGATCCTTGGAGAAGAACTTGGACAACACTAAACCCATTCATCACCGTCCACAACAAAGCAATTCTCTCAACTGGCTCCCTATTCATCTCCTCAAGCATTTGCATTCTCCACTACCGCGTGTTTTTTTATGTGCTGCACTGGATCCAGAGTAAGATTTACTCTATCTACGCCTTTCAATAAGAACCCCACTCATTCTTCTAAGCTCTACAGAGTACAGGCCCAGAGCCATCAAACGCTTCTCATACATTAACCTTTTCATTCCCAGAATAATCCTTGTGAACGTCCTTTGAGCCCTCTCAAATGCAGGAGATCTTTTCTCAAAGACCCCAGAACTGCTCTCTATCTCCAAGTGCAGTCTGACCAATGCCTCATAAAGGCTCAGCATTGCATTCTTGCTCTTATATTCTCATCCTCTCAAAATAAATACATTTGTCTTTCTTGCCACTGACTCAAACTGCAAGTAAGCCTTTAGGGAATCCTGCACAAGGAATCCCAAGATCATATGCACCTCTGATTTTTTAAAATTTTCTCCCTGTTAGAAAATAGTCAACGTCGTTATACGCTCTACCGTACACTTCACTTCACTATATTGCATCTGCCACTTCTTTGCCCATTCTACCCCATTCTGTCTATGTCCTGTCATATTGTGCACTGACAATGGTGGAACCCAAGTATGGAAGTAAGACAAGCTTCTGTGCGGAGACAGGGACCAGTGCTTATCCGTAAGAATCCCAGCAGAACTTCAGTGGCTTGAGCGAGTGACGCCGCAAAATATAACATCCTCAAATCTAGAATCCCACGATATGCACTAATTGGGTGTCTGCTTAAATAATATCAAAATACGGAATCCTCACACCAGTCAAAATAAACTTAGCAAGATTAAGCAACAATTTGACTTTCATTAAACAATAATTAACCAGTTCAGAGGTTTTAAAAACCCAGGAGCCCAAGGCTCTCCAGCTCCCCACACAGGCCCAAAGAGCTCATTACAAAGTCCTTCTGCAGACTCCCTGCTTCCTTAACACTAACTTCTCCACCTATCTCTCTATATCATCTGCAACCTTGGCCACAAAGCTATCAATTCCATGCCTACTATTCACTAACATCTTATCTTTTGAATGGGGGAGGAAACCCACATGGTCTCAGGGAGAACATACAAATTCCCTGCAGACAACAGCATAATTGACTGGCTGCTGTAAAGCTTTGTATTAAACGCTATGCAAATGTGTCTCCCTTGTGAGGTCAAGGGTTCATCTTATCATTTGAGGAAACCATTCAATAGTCTGTTAACAGTGGGTAGAAGAAGCCCTTGAGACTGGTAGTATGTATTTTCTGCTGATGGGATAAGGGAGAAGAGAGAATATCTAGGGTGGGTGAGGTCTTTGATTATGCTTGCTGTTTTACTGAGGCAGTGAACCAAAATGTGTCCACAACTCCGCAGTTTCTTGTGGTCATGGGCTGTGTAGTTGCTGTACCAAGCTGAGATGCATGCAGATAGAAACATTTCTATTTGTTGCTGTTCAGTCATTTAGTCGAGTCCAACTCTTTGTGACCTCATGGGCCAGAGAGTCCATAGGGGTTTTCATGGCAAGATATGGAAGTAGATTGCCAGGCCTTTCTTCCACACAGATACTACTGCTTCCCAGGTTGGGACCCGGATAGATCTGAACTCAGGATCATCTGCCTTGAAGTCCAGTGCTGATGTCACAACACCACCAACTGGCCCAAACCTTTCTATGGTGCATTGATAAAAATTGGTAAAGGAAACCCTCAGCTAGTAGAGGCAAAGCAAACATTTCAAATACTCCAAAGACTGAGAATTAGCACCCAGCAGAAGATAATCTTCTGTCCATTTGGCCATCATCGTCCAAATTGAATAAATAAATGGTACTTAGAGGTTATTAGCAAAATAAGAGTGATAAGAGATAGAAGGAAGGGAGGGAACAATGGAATAAAGGGCAGAGGGGTGAATGTTAACAGATAATGGTAGACACAGTCTGTGTTTGCATCTGGAGGTTTTGGTATCATGTCAAATTCCATTGGTGGTATTTGTCTTCAGCAAGGACATGGGAGATTTAAGAGAATTTGCATGCATGCACCTCCACTTCCTCGTATTTTATAATTAACTTGTATGACTATCCTCTCTTAAACATAATGAGTTATTAGTGAGACTTTCTAATATCCAGATAGGTTTCATTGAGACCATTGTCTGGCCTGATCAATCACTCTCATCATGTTCTCAAATCTCCCAATGAAGCTTGTAAGACATGCCTTCCCCATATAATGCCAATACCGAAAATTGCAACAGAAAACCAGCTTCTGGAAATATCAGTCCTGATGAAGGGTCTCGGCCCAAAATGTCGACAGCGCTTCTCCCTATAGATGCTGCCTGGCCTCTGTGTTCCACCAGCATTTTGTGTGCGTTGTTGTCTGGAAATATATTATTGATTCTTGCATTTCTCCCAATTTCTGTCACTCAACAATCCCTTGAGAACAATGAGAATCTAAACAGTAAAAATTAAATCGCACCTCCATCAAAGTGCTGCAGAACCTCCAAGACCACTGTATATTAAGAAAATGTTTACAGAACATTGCTAAACAGAGAAACTTTCCCAATGCCAGACTCTTGATATCTCCCCATTTTTAATGGAGACTGCCATAGCCTGTGGCGTTTCCAGAATGGAAATTCCGTATCCCTCCATCTCATACACCTGTTTGAGATACTTCTTCAAACCTATCTGGTTGAGGTCTTTTGTAATATATCTTTCAGTAAGGAAGAATCAAACAACATTGAAATTCTTTTAACTACACTCTGCATCCAGTTTATTGGGTTCACCTGTATTTCTGCTTGTCTTTGCAAATATCTGATCAGCCAATCATGTGGCAGAACTCAATGCATAAAAACATGCAGACACGGTCAAGTGGTTCAATTGTTGTTCAGAACAAACATCAGAATTGGAAGGAAAGTAATTGAAGTGACTTTGACCAATTGTGTTGATTTGAGTATCTCTGAAACTGCTGATCTCCTTGAATTTTCACTCACACCAGTTTCTAGAGCTTACAGAGAATGGTGTGGAAAACAAAAAAAAAATCCAGTGAGTGGCAGTTCTGTGATTGAGAACATCTTGTTAATGAGTAAGGTCAGAGGAGAATGGTCAGATGGGTTCAAGCTGACAGTAACTCAAATAACCATGCATTACCATAGTTGTGTGCAGAAGAACATCTCTGAATGCACAACACATTGAACCCTGAAATCGTTGGGCAGCAGCAGCAGAAGACCACAATCATGTAATCAATGACTACTTTATTAGGTACAGGACCTAATAAATTGGCCACTGAGTGTATATTAAAGACTCTTCCCAGAGCGAAGTAATTGCTGGCAAGCTTTTCCCAGTGAATGCTTTGGAAGTATTGGATCTTCTGTTTCTAAAGTTTTGCTAAAATTTGAGTAAGATGACCAGGCATAATGAAGCATATCCAAGCTACTGATGGCACACTGTTAGGATGGTAAATGAGCTGTGAAGATAATATCAAGAATCTGCAAAGGGATGTAAACAGGTTAAGTGAAAAATCGGACAGTCATATTCTCCATCATAGGAAGTTACCCTTGTTAAAGAATGGCTACTTGGAGCACTGTTCTGTTCTCATTGCGCTGGTATAGGAAAGATTTTATTAAACTGTGATAGTGTTGTTTGCTGTCTGCAAAATCCTAAATATAACTGAAGATTTTAAGCCTTCTCCCTATGGGTATCCTCACTATAGGGATGTTATACTGCATCCCTCTACACTTCAAAGACTAGCTTACTTCCCTGTCAAAAGCATGCAGCAAGGTTTAGCCACCAACACCCACTGCTTGAGCAGTGTCTCCCCTCCCTACCAACAAGGATATTCTTCCAGGTAATGAAGACAGTTTATTTTGCACAAAGAGCTCTGACCCTTTGGAAAAGACATGCTGTTGTAGTAAAAGCTGAGGTTTGCAATAAGCTTCTCAGGCCCTGGAAAGGGAATATTGATCACAACACTGGAAATGTTTAACAAAGGCTCTGAAAATAAACCAGAAAATTCTAGACTGGTATGCCTGACATGATTAAATATAAAGTTATTGGAAGGTTTTCTAAGGGACCAGATATATGAGTATTTGTATAGAGATGGACAGATTAAGGATAGTTAGCATGACTTTGTGTGAAGTAAGTCATGTCCAAGCTTTGTCAGGATGTTACCAGGGAAGTTGAGGAAAGCAAGGCTGTGGATGTTGTCTGCATGGACTTCAGCAAGGCATTTGACAAGGCCGTGCATGGGAAGCTAGTCAGGAGGTTTCAGTCACTTGGCATTTAAAATGAGGTAGTAAATTCGATTAGACATTGGTTTTGTGGGAGAAGTCAGAGTGATGGTAGATAGTTGCCTCGCAGACTGGAGGTCTGTGAGCAGTGAAATGCCGCAGGGATCGGTGCTGGGACCATTGTTGTTTGCCATCTACATCAATTATCTGGAAGATAATGTGATTAACTGGTTCAGCAGATATCAGATTCAGATTCAGTTTATTGTCATTTAGAAACCACAAATACAATGCAATTAAAAAATGAGACAACATTCCTCCAGAATGATATCAACAAAAGCACATGCCAAAACAGACTACATCAGAAAATCCACATAATGTTTGGCAATCTCCAATCCAGAGTCTGGAGAGGCTGCTGCGTATTAATATTGCGCTACCATCTTAGCGTGTTTCCCAGAAAGGAGCTCCAAATCCCACCAGACAAAACAAGACCAAAAACTAAAGCTACAAGACCTGCACAAAACCACATAATTACAACATAGTTACAACAGTACAAACAATAGCATAATTGATAAAAAAAAAACAGATCATGGGCAGAGTAAAAATAGTCCAAAAATGTTAAAGGACTATAAGTTCAAAAGAAACCACCACACAGTTTCCACAAGTCCTCAGGGTCCCAATAGACTCGTCATTCCACATCGGCGGCAGAAGGGAATACCCCTGCTATGGACTTCCATGGCGCCGCCCAACTCAGCCTCACAGATGCAGTGAACAATGAAAGCTTCGTTGGACCCAGCCTCGCAGACATAGCACACAGTGAAAGCGCTCCAACCGCAGCGGACTCTGAGTCCGTCGAACCTCCGAGCCTCTGACCATTCCCTCCGGCACAGCTTCTCCGAACACCATCCTCTGCCGAGCATATTAAGACGCCTCCGCCAACGGCCATCAGTAACACGACCCTGAAGTCTGGGGGCTCGTTCTTCCCAGCAGAGACCCGGACCTCACAGTAGCAGCAGCAGCAATGAAGAAGGTCTTCTTGGAGATTTCCAGATGTTCTTGTGTGCTCCCATGTCCGTTTTTCATCCGATTATGATTGTGCACGGCACCCCACTTCACAAATAACAGATAACAGATAATCAGCTCCGGAGTGGTCGGGGTAAGCTGCGTCACGCCACCATCTTGGATGGTTATAGACTTGTTTAAATATTTTATTGGTTTAGATAGTTATAGATTTGTGGATGACACCAAGATTGGGGGTGTAGTTGGCAGCAAGGAAGGCTATCATGGCTTGCAACAGGATCTGAACCAGCTGAAAATAATGGACTGAAAAATGGCAGATAGAATTCAATGTAGACATGTGGGATATGTTGCACTTTGGTAGAACCAACCAGGGTAGGTCTTACACAGTGAATGGTAGGATGTTGAGGAGGGCGGTAGGACTAAGGGATCTAGGATTACAGGTCCGTAATTCATTGAAAGTGGTTTCGTAGGAAGATAGTCATAAAGAAAGCTTCTGGCATATTGGCTCTGATAAATCCAAGTATTGGGTACAGGAGATGGGATGTTAGCTTGAAGTTGTATAAAACAGGGTGAGGCCTAATTTGGAGTATTGTGTGCAGCTTTGTTCAGCTACCGACAGAAAAAATATAAATAAGGTTGAAAGAGTACAGAAAAAATTACAAGGATGTTGCTGAGTGTGAAGGACCTGAGTTAAATGGAAAGATTGAGAAGGCTGGGACCTTATTCTTCGGAACGTAGAAGATTGAGAGGAGATTTGATATTCAAAATTATGAGAGGTTCAGACAGGTTAAATGCAATCAGACTTTTTCCACTGAGGTCTGATGGGATTACAAGCAGAGGTCATGGATTAAGGGTGAAAGGTGAAAAGTTTTAAGGGAACAAGAAGGGAAATTTCTTCACTCAGAGGGTCATGAGAGTGTGAAATGAGTGGCCTGTGCAAGTGATGCACCAGAGTTCGATTTCATTATTTGAGAGGAGTTTGTATAGTGCATGAATAGTAGGGGTAAGGAGGGCTGTGGTCCCAGTGCAGGTTGGTGGGAGTAGGCAGTTTAAATGGGTTGGCATGAATTAGATGAGCTGAAGAACCTATTTATGTTGTGTACTTTTCTGTGACTCAAGCAACCTAGCCACCTACTGTGTATTTCCAGAACATTCTGCTTTGACTTTAGATCTCCAGCAGTGCTCTATCACTTGGATATATTTATTTTTTGCTAATTATATCAGTGCCAGATATTGATGTAGAAATTCATCAGGAAATTGAGAGCAATAATAAGAATTACTGTCATCTGTATTTCAACTCTACTTGCATGGTATAGTTAATTTAGCAACAATATTCTTAAACTCTCCGCAGAGCAATACATTTGACTCAGCTGATTTGTCAATGGAATTCCCTGTCTTAAGACACAAGAGATTCTGCAGGTACTGGAAATCTTGAGCAGCACATACGAAACTCTGGAGGGACTCAGATGGTCAGGCAGCACCTATAGAAGGAAATGAGATGTGGATGATTCAGGCTGAGATCGGTTATCAAACTGGAAAGTAAGGGGCTAGAAGCCAGAACAAGAAGTGGGGGGAGGGGGGTGAAAAGATCATGGATGAGTCTTTGGGGGCTGTTCTTCTGGGAAGAATCATGGACTTCATTAGCCGAATGGCCATTTGCCTCAGGTGAGCCTCAGTGAGGGAATAAAAACACAGGAAGCAGACATGACTGAAAAGCTGCTCTTGATTGGAGGTGAAACAACTACCTAGAACTACAACATCTGCAAACTAGGCTCTCTGCTCCCTCAATAAAACTGGCTTCCTGCCAACATCTCCTTCACAGCTACCTGATGGATTCTTCAGCACCGGGAAGAGAAGTCATCTTGGGCTCCTGCCCAGTTAAGGTGAAGGATAATCCAAAGGGGATTCAACTCAATAAATCCTACTGCCCTACAAAAATAAAATTATAAATCTGTAACTTTATTATTCCAATCAACCCCTGAATCTTAGCAATATGCTGGAGAAACTCAGCAGGTCAGGCAGCATCTATGGAGGGAAATGAGAAGCTGGGATTCATGTAATGCTAAGGCTTTATAAAGCATTGGTTAGATTGCACTTGAAGTATTGTGAGCAGTTTTAGGTCCCATTTCTGAAAAGATATGCTGGCTCTGGAAAGAGTGCAGGGGAGGTTCATGAGAATGATTTCAGGGAAGAAAGGGTTAATGTATGGGGTGCATTTGATAGCTTTGAGCCTGTACTTGCTGGAGTTTCAGAGAATGGGAGAATTGAATATTGAAAGGCCTAGACAGAGTGGATGTTTCCTGTAATGGGGGAGTCTAGGACCAGAGGTCCCAGTCTCAGAATAGAAGAATGTCCCTTTAAACCAGAGATGAGGAAGAATTTCTTTAGCTAAAGGCTGCTGAATCTGTGGAATTCATTTCCACAGATGGCTATGGAGGCCAGGTCATTTGGTACATTTAAAGCAGAAGTTGGTAGGTTCTTGTTTAGCAAGGGTGTTAATGGTTATGGAGAGAAGGCAGGAGAATCGTGTCTTGTGGGATAAAAAAATCAATTAACTGTGATGGAATGGTACAGCAGACACAATGGGCCAAATGGCCTAATTCTGTTCCTATGTCTTAAGTCTTATGGTCTTCATTAGGACTGGAAAGGAAAGGGAGGAAGTGAGAGAGAAGCCAGAATAAGATATTGGGGGATACAGGAGGATAGGTCATAAACTGGCAGGAGGTAGGTGAGCCTCAGTGAGGGAAAAGATAGGGAGGTGGTGTAGGGTAGGACAAAAGAAAATGATGTGGAGATCTAGGAGGTGAACAGTGAAAGATCTCCTATCAGGTTATTTCTTCTTAAGCTCTTTGCCTCTTCTAACAAATGCTGGCCTTGCTGCCAATCTCCATCTGTGAATGAATATTCATACACCTTTTCCTCACTGCCAACAGTTCTGTAAGTAATGATCGATTCTGAAGGAAAGCGGTCACCAAACATCTTAAAGTGATTGGTCCTTTAATGAAGGCAATAATGAGCAGTTGCCATGTGTGCTTAAAGGAGTGTTTTGCATTATATCTGCTGTGAATGCTAAAGTGCCTGTAGCATTGTAATCGTCAGTTAACCAGAGACCTCCAAGTATAAGGCTGCAGACATCTGAAAAGAAAATTAAATCAAACGGAACAGAAATTAAGTCTGCATTCGCTGAACTAATCTGCCCCTCAACTCCATTTACCTGTTGTTGCTCTCTGTTTCTTCTTGAAGCAACTTTCCGGTTTACGTTAATGGCATACACAGCGCAGTAATGTCTGTAAGCCCATTAAGCCTTTTGTGCGTCTGATCAAAGAGATGTGCAGATCAGAGCTCAGTGCTTAATTCAATAGAATGCATTCGGTAGCTTTAGAAGCAATGTGGTAAGCATAGGCTCCAGATGACCTATGGAAATGTGCATTGCTCTGCTGACGATCGATGCTCGTGTAGCTTTTCTTGACAGATGCAAATGTTGCTCTTTGTGGTACTTACAAGCTGTCAGGAGAGCAGGGCAGGAACTCGAAACACTGGAGACATCTGGCTCGAATCTTCTATTGTGTCTGCTTTATCTCAATGGGGTAATGACATCCTCTCTCATTAGCAAACATTGATTTCGAGCGTAGGCTTCCTCCTGTATCGATAATGCAGATCTGCCCTTCTTACTAAGGGCCAAACAAAATAAAGTGGGCTGTGAGGGGGATTTACTTCTATAGACCAATGCACCAACTCTGTAATTATATGCCCGGGTCCCAAGGTTCAGAGCATTAACCTCTGCTGGACCTCCTCCATTCCCTACTAGTGTTTGTGTGTTGCACCAACTATTTCTGATTGCACTAACAAGGGCTCCAGTTTTACTGCATGAATTTTAAATGTCAACTGAAAATTATGCTGGGAGACAGAGTCTGGAATCTCTAAAGGCAAGCAACATAAACAAGCCTAACATTTATATCTAGATTTCAAGCTTGTCATGGTATTTGCCTTAACAGATCGCAGTTGAAGAAAATTCGTCACAATTTGCTGGAATATGGATTTTGAAGCCCTTCAAGTACCGAAATTTACATAGAAAGCATCAGCTTAACAAAGCAACCAAAATGCCACTCAGATACTACCCTGCTCCCACTCACTAATGTGAATTATTTTGCATTTAGTTGCTGCACATGTGTACCTTGAATCACATTTTGGGTTGCAGCATCTCATTTCCAGAGATGAGCTTATAGCTCAGCCCACGGAATGCTGAGGGAATGGTTCCAGGGATTAAACTTGTTAATGTGAATTATGAACGCCAGCGCCTCCAGCTACAATCCCCGTGGAAAACCACTAACTACCCTTCCAGGTTTTATGAGGCATTGGTCAGGCTGTACTTAGAGTATTCAGAGCACTTTGGGCCCCTTAACGAAAGAAAGGATGGCTGCTGGCATTGGAGAGGGTCCAGAGGACAACAGTTGATGGCTTTAAGCACGTACTCCCTTGAGTTTAGAAGAATGAGGGGGTACTTTCATTGAAATCTTTTAAATATCAAAAGGACTAAATAGATTGGATGATAAGAGGATGTTTTCTATATTGGGAGAGTCTAGGACGAGAGAGCACAGCATCAGAATGCAAGGGTGCCCTTTTAAAACCGTGATGAGAATGACAGGCAATGACTAGTGGGGTACCGCAAGACTCAGTGCTGGAACCCCAGTTGTTTACAATATATATTAATGATTTAGATGAGGGAATTAAATGCAGCATCTCCAAGTTTGTGGATGACATGAAGCTGGGCGGCGGTGTTAGCTGTGAGGAGGATGCTAAGAGGACGCAGGGTGACTTGAGTAGGTTAGGTGAGTGGGCAAATTCATGGCAGATGCAATTTAATGTGGATAAATGTGAGGTTATCCACTTTGGTTGCAAGAACAGGAAAACAGATTATTATCTGAATGGTGGCCGATTAGGTAAAGAGGAGGTGCAACGAGACCTGGGTGTCATTGTACACCAGTCATTGAAGGTGGGCATACAGGTATAGCAGGCGGTGAAAAAGGCGAATGGTATGTTGGCATTCACAGCAAGAGGATACAGGATACAGGAGCAGGGAGGTTCTACTGCAGTTGTACAAGGCCTTGGTGAGACCACAGCTGGAGTACTGTGTGCAGTTTTGGTCCTCTAATCTGAGAAAAGATGTTCTTTCCATAGAGGGAGTACAAAGAAGGTTCACCAGATTGATTCCTGGGATGGCAGGACTTTCATATGAAGAAAGACTGGATCAACTGGGCTTATACTCGCTAGAATTTAGAAGATTGAGGGGGGATCTTATTGAAACGTATAAAATTCTAAAGGGATTGGGCAGGCTAGATGCAGGAGGATTGTTCCCGATGTTGGGGAAGTCCAGAACAAGGAGTCACAGTTTAAGGATAAAGGAGAAGCCTTTTAGGACCGAGATGAGGAGAAACTTCTTCACACACAGAGTGGTGAATCTGTGGAATTCTCTGCCATAGGAAACATTTGAGGCCAGTTCATTGGCTATATTTAAGAGGGAGTTAGATATGGCCCTTGTGGCTAAAGGGATCAGGGGGTATGGAGAGAAAGCACAGGGTTCTGAGTTGGATAACCAGCCATGATCATACTGAATGGTGGTGCAGGCTCGAAGGGCTGAATGGCCTGCTCCTGCACCTATTTTCTATGTTTCTATGAGGAGGAATTTCTTTAGCCAGAGGGTGGTGAATTTGTGGAACTCATTGCCACAGATGGCTGGGTATATTTGAAGCAGAGATTGATAGGTTCTTACTTCATATGAATGTCAAATGTTACAGGAGGAAGGCAGGAGGGTGGGGTTGAGGGAGATAATAATCAGCCATGATGGAATAGTGGAGCAGAATCAGTGGGCTGAATGGCCTAATTCTGCTCCTATGTCGTACAGTCTATGGTCTTACTCTTAAAGACAGCTAACAATCTATTTAGTTAATCATCCCCTAACACTGCTCTCCCTGCCCTTAGTCATACAGCCTCGGAGAACCAAAGGGAGAAATTTGCTTGATTGCATTGGACTGTGCAGTTCCAAGTGTCAGTACTTAAAGGTGAAGGATGAACTCACTCTGCCCACGGTGATGCAGGTTGCTCAGATTTCCCACCTCTGCATTTTTTTTTTAAATGCCTTCATTTGTTACTGAGTCTAGAGGAATTTTGTGGCCGGGTCCTGAGGCAGTTTCTTCCTTTAACTGAACTGGAACTGGAGCAGTCCTAGAGATGGAGGGTTATGAGGAAAGATAGAGCGGTTCACGCCCTGTACCCTGTGGAGCTTAGAAAAATGAGAGGTGGGTTTTAGTAGAACTCTGAAGGAGCTTCCCAGATGCTATGAGGATATTTCCCTGGTGAGAAATCTAGAACTAGGGGTTGTAATCTCAGAATGTATATTCCCTTACTCAGTCCTGATGATAGAACAGATTTCTCGGAAAGTCATGAATACATGAAATCCTGCATTCAGAGACCCACGGAGGCTGAATTATTCAAGACTCAGACTGGATTATGGATTACAGAAGAATTGGAGGTCATAGGGGATAGGACGGTAGTGGATTTGAGATCAAGGTCCGGTCAGCAATTTGTTTTCTGTAAAGTGGCAAAGGGATGAATACTCAAATGGCTCACTCTTGCTTATGTTTCTTATGTCCTTATAGAACATAGACACGTACAGCACATTACAGGCCCTTCGGCCCGCAATGTTGCGCCGACCATGTAACCTGCTCTAGAAACTGCCTAGAATTTCCCCACTGCATGTGAACTAATCCATGGCTCCTGCCACCCAAATTCCACCACCAGCACATCTGCTCCAGTGGCTGAACTATCCTGGTGCACAAGGACCGAAGGGCATCGATTTCCTGCCCCTGATAATTGCACAAGTGTCTTACTGCACTCATTGAGAGACTTCAGAATTTGTTTGTTCACCTCATTACATAAATAAATCATAGCACCAGCGAGCTTGGTTCAGTTCTGCCTTCGGGTGCTGTTTACGTACAACCTGCATGTTCCTCTGTCTCAAAGTGAGGTTGCTCCCTCATCTTGAAGAAATGAGAGAAAATCATTTGGTTTCATGGTGGCGTAGCAACTAGGGCAATCACTGATCAGGTTTCAATTCCCACCCCTGTCTATGTTGTCCACGTGACCACGTGGGTCTTTTCCAGGCGTACTGGTTTTCTTCCTACATTCCAAAGACATACTACAGTGGCTATGTTGACACCAGAAGCATGGCAAAACTTGCGGGCTTCCCCTAGCACACTTCAAATGATGATCCAAGTGGCATATTTCACTGTATTTTTTGAAGTTTCGATGTACATGTGACAAATAGTGTTAACTTTCTCTCTTCTGTCTGCCTTACTGTAAATCGGCTCCGGGACTGGTAAGAGTCAAAGTGCAGCTGATGGGCATGTGAGAAAGAATGAGTCATAGTGCCCCAGGGAAATAGAGAGACTGACAATGGGACCATGGGTGTTGTCCTGCTGGGAGCGAAAGCGGACTTGGTAGTTCAAGTGGCCATTTTCTGTGTCATGGTAAATAAAAACACAGGAGGCATACACGGCTGAAAAACTGCTCTTGAATGCAGATGAAACAATCATCCAGCACTCTGTCATCTGCTAACCTGGCAATCTACTGCCTCAATAAATGTGGCCTCTTGCCAGCAACTCTTTCATGGTTACCTGATGGATTCTTCGATACCAATAAGAGAAGGAGTTGGCCCAGCTGATTTAAGGGGAAGGATAATCCAGTGGGAAATGAACTCAATCAATCCTACTGCCCCACAACAATGAAAATTGTAAATCTTGAAATTTCTTATTCCAATCAAGCCTTGTATCATAGCAAATGATTCTCTTCCCAGTGTTTCATTGCCCCCGCTGCTTCTGGTCATCACCCTTGTCAAAAGTGCGCTTCCTTATTCATCCATTCCCTTTGTTCTCTGCATTCACTATCAGTGGTTCTCTCTAAGTGCCAGCACTGAGTCCCTGTTTTATTGGCTTCCCACCTCATTCAACTAGTTATTGAAAATCTTGCTGTGGGTCAGGTTTCAGACTCACAGTGACATATCCCTTCTCTCTTTAATGTTTAAAAAAAACACTAACATGAGTATAAAATCAGCTTTGCATTCACTCTAATATTTAGAACGTAGAACAATATAACACAGGAACAGACCCTTCAGCCCACAATGTTGTGCCAAACCAATAAATTAGTAATCAAATGGCCAACTAAATTAATCTCTTCTGCCTATCAATGCCCACATCCTTCCACTTTCCTCACATTAATGTGCCTACCGAAATGTCTCTTAAAAGACCCTAATGTATCTGCCTCTACTAGGCAGCACTTTCCAAGCATCCACTACTTTCTGTGTGAAACTCTTGCCCCTCACATCTCCTTTGAAATTACCTCCTCTCACCATAAATTCCTGCTTTGTGGAATTGGACATTTCAATCCCAGGAAAAAGGTCCTGTCATATGTCTCTCATAATCTTATAAATCTCTCTCTGATCTCCCTGCAGCCTCCGCCACTCCAGAGAAAACAACTCAAGCTTATCCAACCTCTCATGATAGCACATGCCCTCTAAACCAGGCAATCCGGCAAACCTCTTCTGTACCCTCTCCAAAGCCTCAACATTCAATAACGGGGCAAACAGAAATGTATGCAATACTCCAGATGTGGCATAACTAGAGTTATAAAGCTATAGAATAACTTCCCAATGTATGAACTTAGTGCCTTGACTAATAAAGGCAAGTATACTATATGCCTTCTTAATCAGCCCGTGTGGGCACTTTCAGGAAGTTATAAACATGGACCTCATTACTTCTAACCATGTTACTCTAATAACCATGTATGCTTCAACTCAAGCGAGCAACAATCATCTCCTAACCTTTGGTATTTCAGATCTCTTCATTTATCAGAATTATTGGCTTCATTATCTCCACTGGACACCCACACCTCAGAGTCACGGGGACATGGACCAAAGAAGGAGGCCATTGAGTCAGGCAGCCAGGTGGTGGCTTCACTTGCTCCCATTGGCTGCCCACACTAAACCAGCATTGTGGATCAGATCTGGTTAGGTTTCCAAGTGGAGTTCTCAAAAATTTCACCCACGTCCAATGAATGTGACTCAAGCAGATCTTGTTTCCACGATGCTTTTGCATGAGAATAGCCACAGGGCTGGAACATTGTGGACCTGCCAGACTTCCATCATTTTCCCTTTATTTACTTAAGGCTAAGCTGCCCCATATCCCAATACAGTAAAACACAGATTCTCCAGCAGACTAAGGACCTTGCTGGTTCAGGACTGGCAAATGCATCTGCTCTACTGGATGTTAATTCTCCAAAGCACTTTAACTCACTTTTTAAAAGATGAATTGGCAAGCTTTAGAGCTGAGGTTTCCAGCCTTTTATATGCCATGGAGCCTTATCTTTAACTGAGTGGTCTGTGGACCTTAGGTTAGGAATCCCTGTTTGAGATGGATATGGGTCAACACAGTCAAATGGAACTAGCTTAGATGGACATATTTGTCAGCATGGATGAGTTGGGCTAAAGGGCCTGTTTCTATAGTCTGTGATTCCCCTTCCCATTCTCAGTCCACAATAGAGTCTCATATCAGGTTTATCAGCACTTGCATACTGCATGAAGTTATTATTTTTTTTACGGCAGCAGTATAGTGCATTACATAAAATCACTACAGTACTGTGCACAAGTCTTAGGCACCCTAGGTATGTATATGTGGTAAAGACTTGTGCACAATATTGTTTTGAGATAACACAATCTCCATCACACTGATAAAAAATATTCTGGCTTGAATAAAACATTTTTTTTCATCACTAGATTCCATTTACTTCATCCTTTCTTACCTCTTCCAATTCTCTTAATCTCTCTGGTTGCTGAGTCACTGAACTTTCCTTCCTCTCATTTCCTTCTATTCCCACATGCTGTCCTTTCTGGAACTCATCACAACTGAGACTGAGAAGTTGTGTCCCTGCTGACAGGTCAGCGAGCCTACATTTGATTAACGTGGTCAATAGCTAACTTCTCAAACAGAACAGCAAAGGCTCAAAGCTATTAAACACGAATAATCATAAAGTGTCTAATCATTTACAGTGGTGTTGGATGTGACTGGATTGGAAAGCAGTGAATCTATTTTGTGTCTGTATTAAAAGCAAACGAGGGCTTAATTAGAGAATAAATTGAGCATAGACTTCCTGAAAAACGGAGCTAAATGGAGGAAATTGTTTTCCTGCATTGACATTAAGTAGGCTTGTTTAGTCGAGTGGTTCGGCATTGTTATTAGTTAAAAATTAGAGTCATTGAATCATGCAGCAGAGAAAAAGGCCCTTCATCCCACCAAGCCTCTGCCAGCAGGTAAGAACATAAGTAGATCCTGGATTTGGATACTGCAAAGAAGCTTTCATGAATCTTGTTTTTATCCTAGCCGCATTTCCACTAACTGCCCCCAGGTTCTGCCACTCACCCACACATTCTGGGCAATGTTGCAGTGGCCCATTAACTTGTCAATCACCAGGACTTCCTCAGGGAAACAGGAGGATGAGCAAACTCCACACAGACAGAATGGGAGGTCAGGACTAAAATCCAGGTCACTGGTGCCATGAGAAAGCAGCTCTACTAGAAGTGCCACTGTACATCTCAATGACAGTATGGGCTTGTGACAAGAAACCATCAGTTCACTGATATCTTTTAGGGAAGGGAACAGGCCAGGATGGTCGACACGTTCAGCCACGTCCTAATCAGTGTAGCTAGTTCTTCACTACTAGTCAGCTCAATATTTAAAGTGGCATACAACTAAGTAGAGGAAATGTATATTCCACCAGAAGGGAGGCACAGTCAAAACAGTCAAGACCATGGACAATTAAACAAAATCTCTCAGAAGATAATTGACAGGTCAGCTTTTTTGAACTATACTCCTAAACTGTGGAATTCAATACCAAAAAGTGGAAGGCATGCAGACTCTGTAAGACGCAATACATAGGAGCAGAATTAGGCCATTCAGCCCATCGAGTCTGCTCTGTCAATCCATCATGGCTGATCCTAAATCCTGTTCAACCCCATACACTTGCCTTTTCATCATTACTGTTGATGCCCTGAACAATCAGGAAATTATCAATTTTCCCTTTAAATATACCCACAGTCTTGACCTCCACAGATGTCTGTGGCAGAGCATTCCACAGATTCACTACTCTGGCTAAAAAAAAACCTCCTTACCTCTGTTCTAAAGGCCAACCCCTCAATTCTGAGGTTGTGCCCTCTAGATCTGGACACCCTCACCTTAGGAAACATCTTCTCCACATCCACCTTATCTTCCCTTTTCAACATTTGGTAGGTTTCAATGAGATCCCTTCACATTCTTCTAAGTTCCAGTGAGTACTGGCCCAAGCTTGTTAAACACTCCTCATATGTTAACCCCTTAATTCCTGAAATCATCCTCGTGAACCTTCTCTGGACTCAGTCCAATGACAACACATCTTTTTTGAGATATTGGACTCAAAACTATTGACAATATTCCAAGTGTGGCCTGACCAGTGTCTTATAAAGCCTCAGTATTATCTCCTTGTTTTTATATTCTATTTCCTTTGAAATAAATGCCAACCTTGAATTTGTCATCTTAACTATAGACTCAACCTGTACTTCTGGGAGTTTTGCACAAGGACTTCCAAGACCCTTTTTTACCTCTGATGTTTGAACCTTCTCCCTATTTAGATAATAGTCCGCACTATTGTTCCATTTACCAGAATGCATTATTATACATTTCCCAACATTGTATTCCATCTGCCACTTTTTTGTCCATTCTTCCAATTTGTTGAAGTCCTGCTGCAATCACATTGCTTCCTCAGCACTACCTACCCCTCCATCTATCTTCGTATCATCTGCAGACTTTGTCACAAAGCCATTATTTCATTATCTAAATCACTGACAAACAACGTGAATAGTAGCAGTTCTAATACTGACCCTTGAGGATCACCACTAGTCATCAGCAGCCAACCAGGAAAGCCCCCTTTATTCCCATTCACTGCCTCCTGCTTGTCAGCCATTCCTCTCTCCATGCCAGTACCTTTCCTGTAACACCATAGGATTTTATCTTGTTAAACAGCCACATGTGTGGCACCATATCAGACGCCTTCTGAAAATCCAAATAAATGACATCCACTGCCTCTCCTTTGTCTGCCCTGCTTGTTACTTCCTTGAAGTGATAGATTCTGGCATTGTACTGGATGACTCAAAAATTGCAAATGATACTCCACTATTTAAAAAGGGTGGGAGGCAGCAGAAAGGAAACTATAGACCTGTTAGCCTGACATCAGTGGTTGGGAAGTTGTGGGAATTGATTGTTAGGGTTGAGATTACAAAGTACCTGGAGGCACATGACAAGATAGGCCAATGCCAGCATGTTTTCCTGAAAGGAAAATCCTGTCTGACAAACCCACTGCAATTCTTTGAGGAAATTACAAGCAGGGTAGACAAAGGAGATTCAGCAGATGTGGTGTACTTGGATTTTCAGAAGGCCTTTGACGAGGTGCCTTACATGGGCTGCTTAGCAAGATAAGCACCCATGGAATTACAGGGAAGTTATTAGTGTGGGCTGGTCGGCAGAAAAAAAGAGAGTGGGAATAAAGGGATTCTATTCTGGGTGGCTGCTGGTTACCACTGGAATTCCACAGGGGTCAGTTTTGGGACTGCTACTTTTTACGATGTATGGCAATGATTTGGACTATGGTATTAATGAATTTGTGGCTAAATTTGCCGATGATACAAAGATAGGTGGAGGAACACATAGTGTTGAGGAAACAGAAAGCCTGCAGAGAGACTTAGATAGTTTAGGGAAATGGGCGAACAAGTGGCAAATGAAATACAATGTTGGAAAGTGTATGGTTATGCATTTTGGTGGAAGAAATAAACGGGCAGACTATTATTTAGATGGGGAGAGAATTCAAAATGCAGAGGTGCAAAGGGACTTGGGAGTCCTTGTGCAAGATACCCTAAAAGTTAACCTGCATGTTCTTTCAGTAGTGAAGAAGGCGAATACAATGCTGGCATTCATTTCTAGAGGTATAGAATATAAGAGCAGTGATATGATGTTGAGGCTCTATAAGACACACGTGAGACCACACTTGGAATATTGTGTGCAGTTTTTGGATTCCTTACTTTCGAAAAGATATACTGACATTGGAGAGGGTTTTGAGAAGATTCAGAAGAATGATTCCAGGAATGAAAGAGTTACTGCATGAGGAATATCTGGCAGCTCTAGGGCTGTATTCCCCAAAGTTCAGGAGAATGAGGGGCAGATCTCATAAAAACATTCTGAATGTTAAAAGGCAAGAACAGGTTAGATATGGCAAAGTTATTTCCCCTGTAGGGGAGTCTAGGACAAGAGGGCATGTCTTCAGGATTGAAGGACGTCCCTTTAGAACTGAGAAGCGGAGAAATTATTTTAGTCAGAGGATGGTAAATCTGTGGAATTTGTTGCCACGAGCAACTATGGAGGCCAAGTCACTGGGTATGTTTTAGGCAGAAATAGTTAGGTTCTTGATTAGCTAGGGCATCAAAGGGTATAGGGTAAAACCAGGGGAGTGGGAATGACTGGAAGAATTGGATCAGCCCATGACTGAATGGTGGGGAAGACTCAAAGGGCTGAATGGCCTACTTCTGCTGCTTTATCTTATGGTCTTATGGAATAACTTTAACAGATTTGTCAGGCAAGATTTCCCTCTACAGAAACTATTCTGACTTTGACTTATTTTATCACTTGTCCTGAAGTACTCTGAAACCTCTTCCTTAAAATGGACTCCAAAACTGTCCCAACCATTGAGGTTAGGCTAACTGGACAATAATTTCCTTTTTTTGCCTTCCTTCCTTCTTAAAGGGTGGGGTGACAATTTCAATTTTCCAGTCCACCAGAATCATGCCAGAATCAAGTGATTCTTGAAAGATCATAACCAATCCATCTGCTATCTCTTATCAACCTCTTTCAGAACTCTTGGATGTAATCCATCTTGTTCAGGTGACTTATCCACCTTAAGACTTTTCAGTTTGCCTTGCATTTTTTTTTCCTTTGTAATGGCACTCACTCCTGCTCCTTGACAATCATGGACCTCTGGCACACTGCTAGTGTCCTCCACAGTGAAGATTGATGCAAAGTATCCATTAAGTTCATCTGCCGTTTCTTTGTTTCTCATTACTACCTGACCAGCATCAATTTTCCAGTGGTCCAATATCAACTCTCGTTTCCCTTTTATGCTTTATATAACTGAAAACACTTTTAGTATCCTGATTTATATTTTTAGCTAGTTTGCCCTCACAATTGATCTTTTCCCTTCTTTTGGAGTTTTTAGTTGCCTTTTGTTGGATTTTAAAAAATTCCCTATCATCCAACTTCTCATTCACTTTTGCTGCCTTATATGCCCTCTCCTTGGCTTTTATGTAGTTCTTAACTTCCCTTGTCAGCCACGGCTGTCTATGTCTGCCATTTGAGAATTTCTTCTTCTGTGGGACTTATCTATCTTGGGCTTTGTGAACTATTCTCAGTAACTTCAGCCACCTCTGTTCTGCTGACATCCCTGCCAGTAACCCCCTTCAATCCACCTGGGCAAGCTCCTCCCTCATGCTTCTGTAATTCCCTTTATTCCTTTGTAATACTGATACATGTGAGTTATGCTGTTCCCTCTCAAATTGCAATATGAATTCAATCATATTATGATCATTGGCTCCTCAGGGTTCCTTTACCTTAAGCTGCTTAATAAAATTACACAACATCCAATCTAAGATAGTTTTTCCTCAAGTAGGCTCAAGCACAAGCTGCTCTAAAAAGCCATCTCATAGGCATTCAACAAATTCCCTCTTTTGCAATCTGATGCCAACCTGATTTTCTCAGTCCCTTTTCATATTGAAATCCCCATTACAATTGTGACATTGCCCTTATTAAATGTCTTTTCCAGATCCCTTTGCAATTTCAACCCCACACCTTGGAGGCCTATATATGACTCCCATAATTGTTTTTTTATCCTTGCAGTTTCTGAACTCCACCCACAAGGGTCTGACATTCTCTAATCCTATGTCACCTCTATCTAAAGATGTAATTACATCTCTTATCAATAAAGCCACACTCCCTATGCCTTCCTGCCTGTCCTTTTGTATCAAAGAGTATCCATTGATATTAAGTTCTCAACTAAGACCGTCTTTCAGCCATGGTTCAGTGATGCCCATGGTATCATACTGACCAATCTCTAATTGCACCACGTTATTCCAAATACTACATGCATTTAAATACAGTACCTTTTGTCCTGCACTCAGCTGACCCTTTCAACCATCAGCTCAAAATGTAATTATTTAACCTTGCTTTTAATGTCTGTTATTTTCATGTTTATTTTTATTTTTTATTTTATATTTTATTTTTATGCTTCCACTTTTATCCATTTGTAAAGCACTTTGAATTACAGCATCTACATGAAAAGTGCTCGATAAATAATAATCATTATTATTATTTTTCATTTTACTTTTTCTCAGTTCAAACTGGTGAAACCTGAGGTGCTGGCATAGCCAAGCATGTTCATTTCTCCATTGTTAGGAATTTCTGGACTATTCAAGTGATGTTTAGTATTGTGACTTTCTGAAGAATAACATTGATATTGCTGTGTAGTGCTAACTGTTTAATGCTATTGTGTAGTGCCTTTGAGATGATACCAGTTGTAGATATTACTATCGGGACAATGTATTCCCTATTCATGTTCGAAAGTCTTTCAATGTCCTCCTTTAATTCAGCATATTTCTGGTGTTGTTCACTTACTGATTTCAGTATGCTGTGTGAGTTTGGAATCGCTAAATCTAATAAATAATGCTTGTTTATCCTGTATTATTATATCCAAACAGTTATTATGGATTGTCCTATCTGCAATAATGGATTGGCCACAATTTAATTTGTAGGATTCTGACTCTAAAACTCGATCAGGCTTGTCTTTGTAGTAAGGTATGATTTCTTTTATGAGTTTGTATTTTAAAGCAAGATTTTAGTGAATGATGTTTGCCACTTTAAACTGCTGCAGAATTTTGTGATGTGTTGGATTATTTCTGGTTTCTCTTTATCATCTTGAATGTGTTTCTCCTCTATTAGTTATTTTTGATTTTTTTTTGTGTTAGCCACCTGGTCCTGAATTGCCACAAGGATCCCTTCTGTTTCTAGGAAGAGGTCTCCAATTCTGAGCCAGGCGTTCGACACACCCTTGTTGCCATCTAGTCTGCTCAGATCTTAGGGAAGTCTTCCATGGAGGATCATGCTTTTCCATTGGTTAACTTTTTCTTCTTTTCTTTTTCAAACTTTTTATTGAATTTTTCAAAAACAGATATATAATGGTCATAATAGTACAAAGGGATTGAGATCACATTGTTGGCAATTAACATATGAGTAAAAATTATAGGTAACACCAATATAATAGACCTCCCAAACCCTTGATATAAACAAGATACAAAAAATCAGGTGGAAAAAAAAACAATTGTAAAATCAAAAACAAAATAAACACAACTGAACCTAAACTAAAAAAAAAGGCTGGGCTATTCTATTCTTTTCATGATGTAACTTTTTCTTCAATAGTGATAATTTCATCATTTTTCTGTGTTGTGCTCTCATTTATTTGCAGTGCTGAATCCTGTTTTTGTTGATGAAAATATGCCCTTATAAGTTTTCTTTGACTTCTTTATAAACTGCAAATAAATAGATAAATAATATTATTATTGATAAACCTGTGATCTCGACATAGCCAAACACACTCATTTATCAACTGTGAGGAACTTTTGGACTGTTTCAATGATGTTTAGTACTGTGGTTTCCTGAAGATTTGCATATATATTGTTGTGTAGGGCTAATTATTTAATGCTATTATATAGTGACTTTGGGATGATCAGGACAATGTATACCTTGTTCATGTTCCAAAGACTTTCAATTTCAAGGAAAGGAAGTTATGTCCAGTGAGTTAGAGTGAGGGGTGGAGGATGACATAACAAACAAAGTCGTAGATGAGTACCTGTCAAAATAGAAATAAAAAGTGTTCTGATAGTTTAATGCAGAGAAAATGTTTCTACATGCAGGAAGATCCCAGCTGAAGGCCATTCGCCATGAAGAAATCAAAAAACTGAATTCTGGAGAAGTATCTTAATCCAAAGACCGATGACAATATTGAACTTTAGACCGAAACAGAGGATATGGATTCACTAAAAATCAGATTGAACAGGTATACCGTAGGAGGAATAAGGGAATCAAGGAATTTGGAAGAACAATGGTTCTCATTGAAACCTACTGAACATTAAAAGCCCTAGATAGAGTGAATGTACAGAGAAAGTTTCTAATTGTAGGAGAGTCAAGGCACAGCCTTGGAATACAAGGACATCCATTTAGAATAGTAACACTATATAAATAGATATACAGATAGATAGATAAACATACTATTAAGCAGATCAATAAATTAAAAGAGTAATGAGAAGAAATTTCTTTAACCAGTGGGTGATCAGCCCGTAGAATTCATTTTCGAAGATGACTGTGGAAACCACTAATGGGTATATTTAAAGTGGAGGTTAATGGGTTGTTGATTAGTAAGGGTTAATCCAAGGTTTGAAAGTTTATGGGGAGAACACAGAAGAATGATGTTGAAAGGGATAATAAATCAGCCGTGATGGAATGGTTCACCAGACTTGATGGCTTGAATTACCTGATTCTGTTCCTATATCTTATGGTCTTATTACCTTTCTGCTGTGATCGGAAGTTGTAGATTTCTGCAATGTTTTCACCTATAAAATAATCTTACTTGAATTTCAATTTGGATTTCAAAGACAGGGTCTTGGATAATCTTATATTTCTGATAACAAAACTGGGAGATAATTTGACCCTAGTTTGTTGGTGTTGCAAACTGGAGGGGGAGGGTTTAATTTTATTTGGCCACTAATAAATACAAGAGAGGAATTTAGGAAGCAAACACGAGGAAATCTGCAGGTGCTGAAAATTCAAGCAACACACACAAAATGCTGGTGGAACACAGCAGGCCAGGCAGCATCTATAGGGAGAAGCGCTATCAACGTTTTGGGCAAAGACCCTTCGTCAGGACTAACTGAAAGGATAGATAGTAAGAGATTTGAAAGTAGGAGAGGGAAGGGGAATTGTGAAATGATAGGAGAAAACTGGAGGGAGTGGGGTGAAGCTAAGAACTGGAAAGGTGATTGGCAAAAGGGATACAGAGTGGAGAGGGAAAGGAATTTAGGAACAGTCACTTTCACCAGTGAGATGAGAAGTTTGATCTCATTTCCATATGGAGCGATGGAAGTGAATTATCTTTTAGTGGAAGCTGGAGATGGTCATTTGGGATAAAAAGTAATACAAATTATTTTAATAGAGTGAAGTAGTGAGGGATGAGCTGAGGATCACTTAGAGCATCAACACTAGCAAAAACGATTTGGCCTGTTTCCCTAATGTTCATTTTGGCTAATTCCTTGCAATTCTACATGGATAAGCTTCCTGATCCCATCAAAGTTAATTTGAGTTCTGTGCTTCTCAATTATCTCTGTGTATCTAATTGATTGTTATGAGGAACTTTGCTTATATTCCCTTTTGAGTTTTGAAGAATGTATGAACTTTGTTGCTAGGGTAACAGCCTTCCCCAGGAACATGGTTAAACAAGAAGAGTTCTCCAAGGGGAGGTACTTCTAAAATTTCCCATAAGTATAGCTTTTATTAGGGGTTTATTCCATCTGTGTGGATTTGCTGAGTGATCTACTTCCCTTTAAGGTGCCTGCAAAGCCGAAGCTCTTGACTAGAAGGTCCCTAGTTAGAAATAAGTGTTTAGTGCTATTGGGTGCTTGATGTTATTGGCCACTTTATTAGTTTCACCTGTACATCTGCTCATTAATGCAAATATCTCATCAGACAATCATGTGGCAGTGACTCAATACATAAAAGACATGGTCAAGGGGTTAAGTTATTGTTCAGACCAAACATCAGAATGGTGAAAAAAATGGGATCTAAGTGTCTTTGACTGTGATGCCAGACATGGTGGATTGACTATCTCAGGAACTGCTGATCTCCCGGGTCTTTCTTTCTCGCACAAACTTTCCTAGAGTTTGCAGTTCGATGGACAAAAATGGCTTGTTAATGACCGAGGTCAGGAGAGAATGGCCAGAATGGCTCAAGCTGACTGGAAGATGACAGCAACTCAAATAATCACGTGTTACAACAGCTGTGTGCAGAAGAGCATCTCTGAATGCACAACATGTTCAGCCTTGAAGCGTGCAATTTATGCTATACCCCTGGTGCTTCAGGATGCTACCCTTGAGATATCATGTGTCAGATAAATCAGATTCACGTTCAAGTACATTTATTCATCATATGTACATCAAAACATGCAGTGAAATGTGGTGTTTGTGTTAACAATCAACACAACCTAAGGATATGAGCAGAATAAAAGGAGGTCCCTTTAGAACAGGGATGAGGAGGAAGTGCATTAGTCAGAGGGTGGTGAAACTGTAGAATTCGTTGCCACTGACGGCTGTGGAGGCCAAGTCATTGGGTACATTTAAAGTTGAGTTTGATAGGCTCTTGATTAGTAAGGGCGTCAAAGGTTCCAGAGAGAAGTCATGAGGATGGGGTTGAGAGAGGTAGAGTATCAGCCATGATGGAATGGCAGAGCAGACTCAATGGGCTTAATGGTCTAATTCTGCCCCTATGTCTTGTGATCTTATGTGATGGGGGGCAGGCCACAAGTGTCACCACATCTTCTGGTGCCAGCACAGCATGTCCACAATGTTCATCAGAACACCATCAATGAAACAAAAACAACTACAGCTAAACCCATTTTTTCCCATCCTTCCCACCCCCCCCCCCCATGGACATACAATACCACCAACCCCAGGATGGGCCACCTCTTGGTCTCTAACACCAGGACAAACCTCCTCTGGGTCTCCAATCTCCAGTCCCCACCCTGGACATGCAGCCTCTGACTTCCAGACACCACCTTTAACAATAATGCTATCTGTCATATCAGATAGATGTAACAGCCCTAATACCATAAACAGGAGAAAATCTGAAGACGCTGGAAATTCGAGCAACACACACAAACTGCTGAGAAACTCGGCAGGCCAGACAGCATCTATGGAAAAGAGTAAACAGTCGGTGCTTCTGACCAAGGAAGAGCCTTGGCTCAAAATATTGATTGTTTACTCTTTTCCATAGATGCTGCCTGGCCTGCTGAGTTCCTCCAGCATTTTGTATGTGCTACCATCAATACCATGACCAGAAAAGGGCAAACACTTATACTTTGTGCACCAGTATGTTGTAAACATGAGAGGCTCTCAGACAGGCACATGAACGTGCAGGAAATGGGAGGAGCTGGACATTATGTCGACAGAAAGGTTTAATCTAATTGGGCATTTGCTTGCTACTTTAATTAGCTTGATACAACATTGTGGGCCGACAGACCTGTTCGTGTGGTGCTCTTTGTTTTATCTTCTTAATCAATCACATCTCATTGAGTGACCTTGACCTTGTGAATGTACTCACATGACAGTTACTGAACTCTTAGGCAATGTGTTGATTGCAAAAGGCTTCATTAAGGATATAAAAATCACAGTATAAAACATAGAGCATAGAACTATATAGCACAGTACAGGCCCTTTGGCCCACAATGTCATGCTAACCCATCAATCTAACCCTTCCTTTGCAAATAGTCCTCAAATTTTCTATCATCCATGTGTTTAAGGTAAGAATCCCTTAAATGTCCCTAATGTATCTGCCTCTACCACTCCTTAAAGTTATGCTCCATTGTACTAGCCGTTTCTGCCCTGCGGAAAAAGTCTCTTGTTGTCCACTCTATGCCTCTTATCATCTTGTACACCTCTATCAAGTCACTTCTCCTCCTCCTTCACTCCAAGAGGAAAGCCCTCGCTCCATCAACCTACCTTCACAAGACCTGGTCCCAAAGCCAGGGGTGGTGGTAGAAGCAAATACTTCAGGGATATTAAGAGTCTCTTAGATAGGCACATGGATGATAGAAAAATTGAGGTATATAAGGAGGGAATGGCTAGATTCAACTTAGAGTTGGTTAAAGGGTTGGCACAACACTTTGGGCTAAAACATCTGTTCTGTTCAGTAGTGCTCTATGTTCCATCCCTATCCAAGGCTATGGTACAGGGCAGGGAGTTGTGGTCACTGTTTGAAACGCTCACCCATATAAATATTATTTAAAGATAGCTTCATCACAGATCAGACTGAAGACAATGTCTTCTAATAGACAACCCTATCCTATAACTGGGCATTGGCTGCTCAATTACATTCCAGGGTCCTAGGGTCCATATTCAACAGGGGATGTGCTTTCTTTATCAGTTCCATCTGAAGAACCCCACTATCATATTTTGCATTTGTTTACCTGAGATCACTTCACTCTTCTGAAAGCTTCCTACTTTACATTGTCCATTGGAAATCATATCACTTTACAAATCGATCCTTAATGGACTATTTTGTCCTTAACAGAATTTTTCACTGATCTTAGTGTTTCTGAATATAACATTGAAAGTGCTTAGAATGCAAAGTTCTCCTGCGCAGAACATGCTTTCTAAAGAAAATGTACTTTGTCCCTTTGAGCTGATTTCAAGAAAAGATCAGCAAAAAATCTGCAATGTATACATACCAGCAACAAAAAAGACAAAAACTTTAATGCACAGGGAAAAATAACATTGTGAAGTTGCACTCACAGTTTCTGCAATGATTCCTACTAAATTTACAGTCTCTGCCCCTCTCTTAACTTGTCCCCCCAGAAGGGGAGAAACCAATTGAAGGTGACGTCAGGACATCAGTTAAGAGGGATGCATGCGGTGACATTAGCTGGTGGGGTGTAGATATGTCTCTACCAAAGAAAGTGTAAGGCTCTGCTTCCCTTTACTAGCCTGCAAGTTACCCCTGGGCTTAGCCCTCCTCCCACCCTTGATCAGTACCATGGGAGCAGGTGATGGTGGTCACACGAGCAGCTGGCACATACCACAAGTCTGGTTATGCAACCACTGGCACCAGGCAGACAATCTCTGAAGAGTATTGGTAATGACTGGGGTCACTGGGTCACGTGTCTTAAAAAGACACTGTCCAGAAGAAGGCAATGACAAACCAGTCCTGTAGAAAAATTTGCCAAGAACAATAATGGTCAAAGACCATAATTGCCCATATCATATGGCACAGTATATATAATGTCTCTATCAAAGGAAGTGTAAGGCATCCATTAGTCTCAAGAGAACATGGATTTGTGTTTGGAAAGTTTCCATGGAGCAGGCGTGGGCAGGGTTGTATGGGAGACTGGCAGTTGCCCAAGCTGCAAGTCTCCCCTCTCCACGCCACTGATATTGTCCAAGGGCCAATACAGCTTGGTACCGGTGTCATTGCAGAGAGCAATGTGTGGTTAAGTGCCTTGCTCAAGTGCCATGCTGCTTTAGCTGAGGCTTAAACTAGCGACCTTCAGATCACTAGACCAATGCCTTAGCCACTTGGCCACGTGCCAACACTATATATATATAATGTATGTGCTGCCAGAGCGAGTGATTGAGACACATACATCAGCATTTAAAATTCAGTTCAATTCAGGTTTAATTGTCATTCAACCATACATAAATACTCATGAGTACAACCAAATGGGACAGCGTTACTCTGGGGCCAAGGTACAAAACTCACTACTGTCACGTACTCCGTGACTGGGTTAAAGAACCAGCAGAAATGGAAAACACTTTGGAGTCTGGTATCACTATGAACTAATAATATTTATTAGTGACTAAGTAATAAAGTAATATAAATGCAAACATGTTGAACAGGTTAGCAATGATCTATATATATATGTGTGTGCGTGGAAATAGGAACAAAACTAGGCTCTTTCAAACCTAGGGGTAAATGGATACAGTCTTACGATAATGAAGAGAGTTCAGTTCAGTTCGAGGTATTTAGTTGAGTAACGTTGCAGAGAGAGAGAGGTGAGAGGTGAGCTGTTGCCGCCGATTTTCCTGTTGTCTTCCAAAATCCTGTTGTAGTTACCGTCTATGACCATGTAACTTACGACCATTCTTCAGTGGTGGAATTATCACCCAGGCAAGGGTGGACACACAAATAATTCTCCACCAGTCTCACCTTTTCACATTGTGAACCACTGATCGATTTCCCCGAATCGATCCTTCAAAACCCCACCTTCAAGTGGGTGCACAAAGCTCGCTCAGTGTCTGAAACTGCGTGTCTTGTGGTGTGTCTCTGTGTGTCTGTCTGTGTAACAGTGGCTCTGGTTTGTATCTCCACATATTGGGCACCAGCTGTCCATCAACCTGCCCCCCCCCCTTCTCTCTCTGCAGGCACTCTGACAAGCAGACAAGTAACCTTGGGGAAAAGGTAAACAAGATGGCATAGAAACCATAACATCATCTTTCAAGCAGTTTCTGACTCTCTCTCTCTTAATATTGCTCTGGATGCCTCCCTCTGTCTCTTAATAGCACAGTTCATAAGGACTCTTCTAGACCCCTTTTCCAACCAGAGTGACCCCTAATATTACCAACAGTCACACACAGCCTAAAGCACACATAGCACCTAGAAGATAGTGTAAGATATCGGCAAAACACAGCCACCCACACACACACAAAAAGTCCAGATCCTGTCCACGAATGCTGTAGAAATCTGCAGTTGACCACAATGCAGCTTGTCTTCTGCCAAGTGAACAGTAGGGGGCAGCGCCAACACTCTCCAGCTGGGATGCCGTGCCACACCACCTCCAGCTTTGATGCCCTGTAAACAAGCAACTCCTTGGCTTGAGGCCGATTCTTCACTACAACCAAGACCAGGCAGCTCCCCTGCCATCTTCTGCTCTCCACCAATAAATCAGTGAATCGGACAGGCAGCATTCCAAATTGGACACTTGGACAAGTACATTGAAAGGAAAGGTTAGGAGAGGGACATGAGCCAAATGCAGGTAAGTGGGACTAACGGAGATGGACACCTTGGTCATCATGGACCAGTTGAGCTGAAGGGGTGTTTCACTCTATAACTCTATTTCAATGCAATACTACTGTCAATAAAGCTTCTGAAATATGCAACTGCAAATGATTGAAATTGATTTTGCAAATGTAATTATCTAGAACTACCCTTCACTGACCAATAACCTTATGAAAATACCTTGTTTCTGCAAGGAGAAACCGTTTATGTTCTTATTTAGGACTTCTGCACCCTTCCTTTGCAATCCTGTTGAAAGGTCCCAGCCTGAAACATCAATTGTTTATTCTGATTTGTAGATGCTGCTTGACTCGTTGAATTCCTCCAGTATACGTTACTGAAGATTTCCAGCGTCTACATACAGAATTTCTTGTGATTATGTTTTCCTCATTTGTTAAAGTAATAGTATCACAGAGCATTACCACACAGAAAAAGACCATTTGGCCCATCTAGCCCATTTGTTAAATGAACTTTCTTTGACTTTGTTCTGCAATAGAATGCAGATATTTTCCACATCTTGCCCCACCTTGTCTCTTTGGCAATAAAATGACATGTCAGTGCTCAATCAGGAGAGACTCCAGAGCTTGTCTAGTGAGGCTTTATGGGTAGAACTGAGGAATAAGAAAGGTATGATCACGTTACTGGGATTATTTTATAGACCACTCAAAAGTCCATGGGAGTTGAAGGAGCAAATTTGTAAAATATATTGCAGACCGTTGCAAGAAACATAAGGTTGTGATAGTAGGTGATTTTAACTTTCCACATGTTGATTGGGGCTCTCAACCTGTAAAAGGGCTGTATGGGAAAGAGTTTATCAAATGTCTTCAGGAAAGTTTCCGTATTTAGTACATAGAAGTCCCAACTAGAGAGAGTGCAATACTAGATCTCATATTAGGGAATGAGACAGAATGCTATGTAGGGAAATACTTTGCATCTAGTGATGACAATGCCATTAGTTTCAAGATAATTATGCTCTTCTCCTTGGATTCAGTTTCTAAATTGCAGGAAGACCAATTTTGATAGTATGAGAAAAGATCTGGCAGGTGTGGACTAAGACAGGTTGTTTTCTGTCAAAGGTATACCTGGTAAGTGGGAGGCCTTCAAAAGTGAAATTTTGAGAGCACAGAACTTGTATGTCCCTGTCAGAATGAAAGGCAAGGATAACACATTTATGGAACCTTGGCTTTCAAGAGATATTGAAGCTCTGGTTAAGAAAAAGAAGGAGGCACATAGTAGGCATATGCAGACAGGAACAAAAGAGCTACTTGAGGAGAATAAGGAATGCATGAGAACACTTCAAAAGGAAATTCGGAGGGCTAAAAGAAGGTTGCTGGAGCAAACAAGGTGAAGGAGAATCCTTAGGACTTCAAGATAGTAAGGGACAAAATTGGTCCTCTGGAACATCAGAGTGGTAATTGCCATGTTTTGTAACTTCAAAACATTAAATTAATTCACAGGTGATACAAGAGTCCAGGAATATGAGTATAATTTTGTCTTTCACTTTAAATGAGGCACATGCATATCACGTGGTAGCCTGATGAAGTATGCCATGAATGTATTTTTACAAATAACCCCTGATGAATTATTTAAACAAACAAGTATACTTAATCAAAAAAGATACAAGATTAATGAAATATTATTGAAATATTAAATACACAACACTCCCCTCGCTTAGCTATAAACTCAATATTGAATTCATCTCAAATATATAGACAATATATTATATGTACAATACAACTACTATAACCAGACATCCAGAGCAGAGTAAGTTTTAAATTGTACCATTTAATCCTAAAGATTTAACTACTGTGGAGGATTCCTTACACTTGTGGAATAATGTCTTTCCTGACAAGGGGGATCACTCTGCTTGGCCAATGAGATGTGTGGCTGTGAAAACAACCTCAGGTTCTGGGGCCTCATCCGTGGTGGTTGTAGGAGCTGACTCTGAGTCTGCAGGAAGTATTTCTGACATTTCTGACATCTTTCTTCTTGTTTCTTTTCTTCTAGTTTGTGCATCTTGATCTTAGGAAGCTGCATTGAGTTCACTGGAGTATTCTCTTGCTGGTCCTTCTGTAATGATCCCTTTATGATCCGATCTGTCATCTTGGTTTACTCATCCACAACATCATCTTACAATTTTTCTGTTTCCGTATCTCCATTGACTCCTTTCATTTTGACCTTCCATTCATCCAGCTGGGCTTTGGTCTTTGCATCTACTTTTAGAAGTAGTTTTTTTGACTCGCACTTGAAGTTCATGCAATAACCTTCATGCACGCAGAGTAGATTCTGGTTCTTTATACTCACAAAAGCCGGATGTGTCCAACTTTCCTGAAGCTTCCTGAACTCTCTTCCACTTCGCAAGTACCTGCCTGATGAACATATGAGAAGCTTTCTCAGATCTATTGCCTACAAAAATTGTTGTAGTCAGACCACTGCTTTTGTGTCTTTTACCCTTTCTCTGAGCAGCATGGACCTTCCATGGTTCAATATGCTTTCATAGGACAGAAATCTACAGCACATTACAGCCCACAATGTTGTGCCAACCATGTAACCTACTCTAGAGACTGCCTAGAATTTCCCTAGAGCATAGTCCTTTATTTTTCTAAGCTCCATATGCCTACCTAAGAGGTTCTTAAAAGACCCTATTGTACCTGCTTCCATCATCGGCGCTGGCAGTGCATTCCACGCACTTACCACTCTCTGCGTGAAAATCTTACCCCTGACATCTTCTCAGTACCTATTTCCAGGCACCTTAAAACTATGCATTCTTGTGTTAGCCCCTTCAGTCCTGGGAAAAAGCCTCTGGCTGTCCACATGATCAATGTCTCTCTTTAGTTTATACACGTCCATCTGATCACCTCTCACCCTCCGTCGCTCCAGGGAGAAAAGGCCAGGTACACTCAATCTGTTCTCATTAGGTATGCCCTCTAATCCAGGCAACATCCCAGTAATTCTGCTCTGCACTATCTCTATAGTGCCCAACATGCTCTGTGTTGACCTACTTGCTCTCTGACCTACATTGTCGCATTTTCTGCAAGTTTCACTTTTAAATCTGCATTTATTTGGTGTACGTAGCCTCCGCCACAATTTGTTTGACCAGGCCGGGTTCTGTCTGGACAGTGCAATTTTGTTCATGCTCACTTCCATTCCTGACTGCAACTCAATTGTATCCCTGTCTGCAGTTTCCATTGAAACAGCAATTTCTACTGCTTGTTTGAATGTAGCTTTGTTTCAGTTAGGAGCCATTTTTAAATATTTTCTTTCAAGATTTTACAAACTAAATAATCTCTCAGTATATAATTCAGCCCATTAATGAACTGACGATTTTCAGAGATAATTTCTTTGAATTCAACCATGTACCCTTCCTTTTGATTCTGCTTATGAAATCTAAAGTGTTCTGCAATCAGTGTTGGCTTTCGTTCTAAGTGTTCCTGCATCACTTTTAAGGTAGCCACAAAACTTATTTTTGATGGCTTGGTTATTGCTGTCGAACTTCAAAGCAAAGTGTATGCTTTACACCTAAAGCACTTAGCAAAATTGGTATTTGCTTTTCATTGGCTGTTACATTTACTTTAACATTCTGTTCAACTTGCTTGTTTCCTCTTGTGCAATCGAACTCACCAACATTTCTGATTTTTAAAAATGATTTTATCATGTAGTATTCACTCTTTATGAGCCCTGAATTCTTCTATTTGCAGCCTCTTTTTAAACTCGATGTCTCTCCAGGTCATGGGCTGTTTCATTTATATTTGAATTTTGCCAACAGTGTTATTTTAAGTTTGAATGTCTCACTCCACTTTAACTGGTTGATAGCCATTTTGGGTTCGTTTAAAAAATATCTTGTCGGCAATGTTATGTTTTGTAACTTTAATACATTAAATTAATTCTAAAGAAGATGTGTAGAGTTTGAAATAAAGGGGTAACTTCATCTTTTACTTTAAGTGGGGTGTGCACGTATCATGTGGTAGCATGATGATGTATGCAATTAACATATTTGTAAGCTTGGTTGATCGGTTAGCTTGGCAAAAAAGTTTGCAAGTGTTTCAGCTCCAATCTAGAAGCCATCATCAGTGCACAGTTGAGGGTGTTGTGTCAACTGTAAACTGTTCACAGTGCTTTGAATCAGCCAACCAGGTTACCAGTCTCATCAATATCCATTCAGATCCCCAAGGAGTATATAAGCTGGCCTTCTGAGGAGACTACGCTCTCGACTACGCACTGGTGAGGGCTTCTCGATTGGAGCCGAAACATCTGCAAACATCTTGCCAAGCTCAGCGATCAACCAGACTTACTCAGGTATTATTGAAATAGGAAACACACAGCAGTAATCAACACGTGGAGCTGAAAGAGATGGGAAAATCTAAATGAATTTTTGCACCTGTATTTACTCGAGAAATGGATACAAGAGAGTATCGGTGAGAGGCAATGCAGCAGTGAGGTTATGGACCTTATACAGTACAAAGGAGATGGTGTTTGCTTTGCTAGCTTGAGATAAATTTAGCAGGATCCACTGGATAGAAGCTTCCTTCACTGTGCTATCAGAACTTGGAACATCTGCGACGATGGGGTCTGAGCCTTCAAGAGTCGAGTGCACAAACATCGATCATCTCTGGGAGGGAAGTCACATGCTTCCTCATAAGCTATCGTGAAGGGGACCAGGATGGCAATGCTTGGTTGTTGGCAGGTACCTGACTTCAAGAGCACTTGTGAGTTATATTCTGGCTGGACTTAGTCCTTAAACTGCTGGAGAACAGTGTGGAAAAATCAGGTGCTGTTTTCTTCCAGCAGGGATTAGTTTTTAGCTCCAAGTGCTCCTGTCACGTTTTGTAAAACCTGTAACCTTATCCTTCAATCTCTCTGAATTATGGAGGACAGCATGTGTATAAATGTCTCTCTCCAGCAGACTTCATCATGATCAGTACATCAGTCAATGAAATCAAGCATGCAGGTAGAGCAGGCAGTGAAGAAAGCTAATGGCATGCTGGCCTTTATAACAAGAGGAATTGAGTATAGGAGTAAAGAGGTCCTTCTGCAGCTGTACAGGGCCCTGGTGAGACCCCACCTGGAGTATTGTGTGCAGTTTTGGTCTCCAAATTTGAGGAAGGACATTCTTGCTATTGAGGGAGTGCAGCGTAGGTTCACAAGGTTAATTCCCGAAATGTAGGTACTGTCATATGTTGAAAGATTGGAGCAACTGGGCTTGTACACACTGGAATTTAGAAGGATGAGAGGGGATCTGATTGAAACATATACGATTATTAAGGGATTGGGCACACTGGAGGCAGGAAGCATGTTCCTGCTGATGGGTGAGTCCAGAACTAGAGACCACAGTTTAAGAATAAGGGGTAGGCCATTTAGAACCGAGATGCGGAAACACTTTTTCACCCAGAGAGTGCTGGATATGTGGAATGCTCTGCCCCAGAAGGCCGTGGAGGCCAAATCTCTGGATGCATTCAAGAGAGAGTTATATAGAGCTCTTATAGATTGCGGGGTCAAGGGATATGGGGAGAGGGCAGGAACGGGGTACAGATTGTGTATGATCAGCCATGATCACAGTGAATGGTGGTGCTGGCTAGAAGGGCCGAATGTCCCACTCCTGCGCCTACTGTCTATTGTCTATTATCATCATGACTACAGTATTTCTACTATTTTTAAATGTTTCTTAATTGTACATACAATTTTTTTCTGTTCTATTGCTGAGCAGTGGTGAACCATCTGATTGGCCTATCAGAGTTCTCTTTGGGAACTAGTTGACTTGATCAGCATTTCTGATCTGGCTATTGTTCATGATTGCACTTAATTAAAAAAAAATCCATAGCAAAGATATTTAAAACATCCTTAACTACAGTTGAGAGGATTGGAAGATAGCTTATGTTATTCTGTTGTTTAAGAAAGGCTCAAAATGCGAGGTCTAAGATGGGTCTTCTGAGATGTTGACACCCAGAATATTGAAAGTGCACTGCTGACCCCTCGCTGAGGACTGGTATGTGTCTCCTCAACTTCCCCTTCCTAAGTCTACAATCAATCCCTTGGGCTTACTGACATTGGGATAGCAAGGTACTATATTGCAGTGTGGAACTGGAACAATATTGAGTGGGTGTAGAGCTGGCAACTTACAGCATGTATGCTGACTGTGCACAAAGCACTGGGGTGGAACATTTAGGCCTTTTAGGCCTCTTCCTACCTCCCATCCATTTCGCAAACAAATCCTTGTTTTATTTAGTTCATAAGGCAATTCCTCATGCTAGTGCAGGTTTTCAGTTCTGAGCCAGTTCCAGCATCAGCCCTTTGCGACTAATTCAATGGCATATTGATCTGTAAAAGACAGATTGGCTTCAAGTGTTTTGGCCAAATGGTATCTGAACATCTAAAGTGTTCATTTAGATTCCTCTTTCATAACTGTATCCCCCGTAAGGTATTAGAGTTAATTTTAGTTGAACCAACACTAATTTTAACTGGAGTTTGAGTTGGTCATTACTCATTATACTTCAAAAGTACACTGGTCAAACCTGGTGGATTTGAATCCTGGGTCGATGATTAATGTTTTGTCATACATTTACATTAGTGAGGCTGTTTAAAAGTTTTCACACAGCAGACAATGAAGTATATTTTTTAATATCTTTATGACTCAAATCTCAAGTTTTCTAATAAGTTTTGAAATATTTAATGGCAACAGCCCTTGCAGGCATGCAATCATCTTCTTTAACATTACAACTTCTACAAGCAAAGTTACTTAAAGCACTAATTCAATGATTTTACTTGAACAGAATGTTATAATTCCTCACTTTTATCTGCACTTACAGACTTAATGGACTTGTAGAGGAAAGGTTTCCACTCACTGCTGGAGAAAGCATAACAAAAAGGGAGACGAGATGTGTTTTCATTGAAACAAAGAAGACTGGGGCAGATTTAATCAGGATTCATTAAATTATAAGTGTCTTTATATGCTAATTAGGAAGGACCTATTTCCCCCTAACCCATAAACATTGGTCATGATAATTGGTGTTAGCTTATTATTGTCACATTTACAAAGATACAACAAAAAGCTTTCCTTGCATACTGTTCAAAGTTCAAGTAAACCTATTATCAAAGTTCATGTATGTTACCATTTTCTGAAATTGAGATTCAGTTTCTTGCAGGTGTTTACAGAAAAAAAAATACAATAGAACTTGTAAAAAATTGTACTTAAACAAAGACTAACAGACAACCGATGTGCAAAAGAAAACAAATTGTGCAGATAAAAATAAAACTGAGAACATGATTTGTAAAGAGTCCTTGAAAGAGTGTTGGGATGTCATCGATTAAGTTGAGAGTTGGCATGAGCAAAGTTATCCCTGTTTAACACACACAAAATGCTGGAAGTACTCAGCAGGTCAGGCAACATCTATGGAAAAGAACAGTTGATGATTTGGGCCTTCAGAATTGAGAAGGAAAGGCAAACATGTCAGAATAAAAAGGTGGGGGGAATGGAAAGAGGCTAGCTGGATGGGAAAGGACAAGGGCTGGAGAAGGAAGAGCCTGTTATCACTGTAGTTTTACTGTTCATACAGATCAAATCATTACCTAGAGCATTGAGCTAGAATAAGGTTAAAAAAAAAGATGCAGAATAAAGAGTAAATCTACTGAAAGAGTGCAGTAAGACCAACGTGAGGCAGAGTGAGGCCAAAATTCTGTGTTATTGCACATGAGGTCCATTCAAGAGTCTGGTAACAAAGGTATGGAACCTGTTCTTGACCATGGTGGTATGAGTGTCTTCTGCCTGATAGGAGGGGGGCTGAAGAAAGAATGTCCCGGAGAAGAGAGAAGTCTACAATGAGAGGAGTCTGATTGAAGGGAGATGGGGTCATCAGAAACAGATTGACTTGTGGTATTGATTTGCAGCATTAAAATATGTGAAAATAAGATTTTAGGATGACAATATGCATTGTCAATAATACACAAACAGTTCTGGGTTCACGAGCAAAGATTGTGATGTATTCAGGAATACCTTTTTTTATTTTAACACGTCTATAGTCTCTCTAATAAAATATATGATTAGTTTGCCTCCAGAAATTTATACGATGCATTATCCACTACTTCATGAATATGCTCAATTAGAACATTATTAGAGAATAATATTTTCCTTGCAATTTACAGGCAGATATCTCTCCATCAAATCTTTTGCAGGTGCTTATTTTCCAGGGTAAAGAGCTTATCATCAAAAACACGCTCTGTGTTGTGGGTGCAGAGTATGGCAAACATAGCTTGCGGTCCTGGCATTCAACTTTCAGCTCTCTGTTCAATGGAATCGGATTTTGAAAGTGGCCTACTCACTACCACACGTGTTCACCACTTGATTCATTTCTTGTGTAAAGGGATATCTGCGGTAACTTCTTCCAGGCGTTCTTCTTGTTGACCCCAACAAACACCCTACAGCTCTTTGCCATTGGTCAGAAATGGGAGACAGTCTTCATGGCAAATTCTGGCAAAAACACATCTTCATCTGGATTGTAGAAGAACTTGCATTATTGGTTCTCAGTACCCCGGAGAGCTTTCAGCCAATGTACTGTAGTCAAGACTGTAATATGGTAATACAATCTGCTGCGATTTTACATTTTACTGCCTGGAGAGCTGAAATTTGACCATTACAGCAGAACACCATGGGCGGTACAGATCTGAAGCACATTTTACACCAGGCCTAATTTTATTTTATGGATTTGTTATTAAATTTCCTGCACAGTTAGTAATGTCCAATTTGAATCCAGAAAATAATGAGCATTATATTTAAAAGTAAATCTCTTTGAACATCAGCCTTAAATTTTAAACCCTTGATATACTGATATATTTAATTCTTAAATGTGATTAAGATACTAATAATCAGAAAATCTAGATCAAAGCAGCTGCCATGGGTAAGTAATGTTTTGGATGATTCTCTGTGTCTTAGCTAAATAAAACCTTTTTAAATACCTTTCTTTGTGTGGAGCATTTCTTAGCTTGTACAAAGTACTTCAGTTCCCTGTTTCCTGAGCAAATAATTAATTTGAACATGGTGCTGAATTCCCTGGTGAGAACAGTAATATAGATAGATATAAAAGTAGTTCATAGAAGCCAAATTACTGATTGAGTAATTTAGAGACCTAGACTGATGATGCAGAGTGGGGGAATTTAAAATCAATTCAATGCACTTAGAATTAAAAGGTACAGTAGACACACACACACACACACACACACACACACACACACACACACACACACACACACACACACACACACACACACACACACACACACACACACACACACACACACACACACACCTGGAGGAACTCAGCAGGGCCAGGCAGCATCTGTAGAAAAGAGAAATAGGTCAATATCTTGGGCTGAGACCCTTCTTCAGGACTGGAAAGGAATGGGAGAAGACAGAGTAAGGAGGTGGGGAGAGGAGAAGTACAAGTTGGGAGGTGATAGGTGAAACCTGGAGAGAAGGAGAGAATAAAAGAAAAGAGTTGGGAAGCTGATTAGTGGAAGGGAGGAAGGGCTGGAGGAGGGGGAATTGGATAGGAGAGGACTGAAGGCCAAGGTAGAACGGGAAAGGGGAGGAGCACGAGAGGGAGGTGATCAGCAGGTAAGGAGATAAGGTGAGAGAGAGAAATAAGAATGGGGAATGGTGAAGGAGGGGAGGTGGGGGGGCAATTAATGAATGTTCAAGCAATCGATGTTCATGCTGTTAGGTTGGAAGCTTCTCAGATGGAATATAAGGTGTTTCTCCTCCAACCTGAGTGTGGCCTCATCGCAATAGAAGACTTGTCAAAGTGGGAATGGGAAGTAGGATTGAAATGGGTGAAATTGAGCAAAGGTGTTCGACAGGGTCATGTCCCAACCTACCTGGGGTCTCACTGATATACAAGAGGCCACACCATTGCAGAGCACTGGATACGGTAGGTACAGTTGTATCAGCAATAGTGACTACTAACTCATCAACCACCAACATCATCAAATAATAAAATCTTGAAACTCCGAACTGTTACATCAACATCCTTTAAGCTTGCTACCAATAGACAGGGTAGTTACTGCTCTACAAAGCATTAACTCACCTCTAACTGTCCACTGAAATTGCTAGGCAAACTCCACAGTTGTTAGGAAGGCAGCTGCTGGAGAGAAATTTGGAATAGGTACAAAATTGATACAATAGGTAAGAAGGAAGTGAGAAAAAACATGGGACCTTGAGCCTGCTCTGCTATTCCCTAAGGTACCTGTGGTAAACTACATATACCTGTCTGGACACGCCCCTCTGCTGATAGCTCCTGTGGCTCCTCCCACAGACCCCTGTATAAAGGCGATTGGAGGCACTGCTCCTCCCTCAGTCTCCAGGATGTTGTGTGGTGGTCTCTTGCTGCTAATAAAAGCCTATCGTTCGTCTCCCATCTTCGAGAGTTATGGATGGTGCATCAGTACCCCAAATCCTTCTCCTCTACCAAATATCTACTACCTGGTCTTATTTTCTCTTTTGGTTCCAAAAGTCTATTGAATATAATCAATATCTGTGCATCAATGGTGGTCGAGATTGAGAATTCCACAGATCCAAGCTAGTCTCGACAACATAGACATAGAACTGTATGCCACAGGAATAGGCCATTTGGCCTATTTTGATGCGTAAAATTAATTAATTTCATAATTAAATGCCTAACTAGACAAATCCTTTCAAATCCCTCCATTCTTTGCACATTTATGCACCTATTCAAGAGCTTCTGACTATCAGAAGCTACCACTACCCCTGGCAGTGCATTCCAGACACCCACCTCTCTATGCACATCTCCTTCTCCTTCTCACCTTAAAGCATGTCCTGCAGTATTAGACGTTTTTTACCTGGAAAAAGAGAAGAATAAGACTGGCTGTTTATTCCTCCAGTATTAAACATTTCGAATCTAGGAAAAAGATACCGGCTGTTTATCTATGCCTCTCATAATCTTACAAATGTCAATCAGTTTACTATTGATGGTGATGATGTGGATGTGGTGAGGACCTACAAGTACCTGGGGGTGCACTTGGATGACAGACTTGAGTGGAGCACGAAAACAAAGGCTGTTTACAAAAAGGGCCAGAGTTGCCTCTACTTCCTGAGGGGACTGAGATCCTCTGGAGCATGCATCCCTCTCCTTCACATGTTCTACCAGCCTGTTGTTGCCAGTACAAACTATGTGGTGGTGTGCTGGGGCAATGGCATCAATACAGGCAATGCCAAAAGGCTCAATAAACTGATTAGAAAGGCTGGCTCTGATATAGGAGTCAAGAACTGGGCACACTGGAAGCTGTGGTAGAACAAAGGACCCTGGCAACTCTGGACAATGTTTCTCACCCTCTGCATGTCTTATTGGCTGAAAAGAGGAGCGCTTTTAGTAATAGACCAAGACAACTGCACTGCTTCTAAGAGGGCTCTATGAGGTCATTCTTACCCTCGACCATTAGGTTCCATAATGAGTCAGCCTATAGCTGGCGACGGGATGACCCCCTCCTGTTAGACTGTTTGAGGTAACATTCTTCCTTACTTCTCTTCTAATACTTGTATATTTGTATATCCGTGCACTTGTAATGCTACTGTGACACTGTAATTTCCTTTGGGGTCAATAAATTATCTATTTATCTATCTGGGTCTCCTTTCAGTCTCCACTCCTCTAAAGAAAACATTCTAAGTTTGTCCATCCATTATAGCACGGCTTCTAATGCATGCTAAACCTCTGCACCTTTACCAAAGCCTCCTCATTCTTTCTGCAATGGAGCAACTTGAAATGAATGCAATACCCCAGGAATGGCCTAAAAGAATTTAATAAAGCTGCAATATTTCTGAACAATTGAACTCAGTACCTCCACAAACAAAGGCAAGCATGCCAAATACCTTCCTTACTACTGTTGGATTAGGATGTAGAATTGTTACTTTTCTTATAGATAACTTTCCTATTCTTGTATTTTTATATAACTATCCACATACATGTTAATTTTCCAGCAATTACAATAAAGTGGTGTCTGTATTTTTTTTAGTAGCTTCTTGGTTTTCAGTCACAGGTATAACATCATTTGAATCTGGTTATTTTACAGGTCCAGTTTTATCACTGGAATCTCTAGTCTGACTAAGAGACAGCCATGAGTGCTTTTCCTTTGTCTTTCCATGCTTCGCTTGGCTCCTCTTTCTTTGTTCATTCTTTGTTCTTGTAACACTTAATAAAATGGTTTTGAACAACGTGTTTTTTGCCTTGTGCTTGATATCTAAAGAATCTTTGGATAATAAATGCATCAGGATTGAACACCACCTTGTGTATCCACATTCAAGGAGCTTGAAGACCAAGATCTCACTCTACACGAACAATGCCATTAACAATTACTGTCCATTTGCATTTGATTTCACAAAGTGCAATTTCAGACTGGGCCAGATTAAATGCCATCTGTTGATTCTCTGTCCATATCTGCAGCTGATCTATGTCCTGCTGTATCATTTGGCAATTCTCTATATCAGGGGTCCATGGACATGTCAATTAATGGTAGGGGTCCATGGCATAAAAAAGGTTGGGGCCCCTGCTCTATACTATGGACTATATCATGAATTGTTCTATCATCATCAAACTTACTAACCCACCCATCCATATTTTAATCAAAGTCATTTATAAATATCACAGACAAAAGATGTCCCAGTATAGATCCCTGCAGAACATAACTAGTCAAGGATGTCCAACCAGAATAACACTCTGCGATCATTACACTATCTTCTATGGCTTAGAAAATTCTGAAAGTGTATTGCTAAGTCACCCTGGATCCCATGCATCTTAATTTTTTAGATGAACCTCCCATTAAGTCAAATGTCTTACTAAAATTGATGTAGACAAATCTCTAGCTCTACCTTCATCGATCACTTCCATCACCTCCCTAAAAAACTCAATCAGGTTGGCAAAACTTGACTCATCCCACACAAAGATATGTTGATGGTCCCTAATTGAATGATGGTTTTCCAAAACCTAATAAACTCTATCCTTGCTAATAGAGTCTTTACCATAGATGTAAGACTCACTGGTCCATAGTTATCAAGATTCGTAAAGAATGGAAACCTGAATATGCTGACACTTTAACACTGAAACTATACCCAAAGTTCAAAGTTAATTTATTATCCAGGTATGTATATGTCACCATACACTACTCTGAGATACAATTACTTCCAGGCATTCACAGTAGGACAAAGAACTACAATAGAATCAACGAAAAATTGAACTCATGACAACAACCAATGTGAAAAATAAGACAATCTGTGCAACAAACAAACAAACAAATAATATAATAATAAATAAATAAGACCATAAAACCATAAGATATAGGAGCAGAATAGTCCATTTGATCCATCAATATGCTTCTCCATTTGGCTGCTTCATTATCTCTCTCAGCCCCATTCCTTTGCCTTCTCTCCATAAACTTTGACACACTTACCAATCAACAACCTGTCAACTTAGAGTGGACGTGGGGAGGATATTTCCTACAGTGGGTGAGTCTAAGACCAGATGGCAGACCCTCAGAATAGAGCACATCCATTTAGAACAGAGATGAGGACGAATTTCTTTAGCCAGAGGATAGTGAATCTGTGGAATTCTTTGCCACAGACGGCTATGGGGATCAAGTCCTTGGGTATATTTAAAGCAAAGGTTAAGAAGTTCTAGATTTGTAAAGTTGTCAAAGATTACTAGGAGAATGGGGTTCAGAGGGATAATAAATCAGCCATGATGAAATGACAGAGCAGACTTGATGGGCTGAATCAACTAATTCTGCTCTATGTCTTATTATCTTAACCACCATTTTAATTATACTCAATGACTTGGCCTTAGATAATACTGAAAATATTAGTTGTAAAGCTCTGGAAAATAAGTCTCTAGATTGTGGAAGTAGTTCAATGTTGAGATGAGTAAACTTATCCACGCTGGTTCAGGGGCCTGATGGTTGAAGGGTAATGACTGTGACAATAGCTCAAGACTCCACCATTCAGTCTTCTAATTCCTCTTAATTGCTATGATTCCCAGGCACCTTCCCAAGACAAAGTGAAATGAAGCTTCCTCGTCCATTTTCCCCAAGTTGTAAAGCAATGAGTTAAACTTCATGTGCAGCTAATTAGCTTGATTCATGGTCGTTTTTGTGATCTTAACTTGACAAGGGAGCTCGGATGGAAGAAGAACATTTCAACTTTAATTATCATAATGTAAAGTCTGATGTTGAATTTCATTGCTGGCCCAGCAGGAGATATGGGTCCATAACACAAATTTACATTAATGACAGAGAGAAAGATCAATTACCTTGTTAATCAATTGTGCTGCCTCAAGGCTTAAACAGCATGGACAGGCATCACTTCTGGCCAGTTCTGTTCTTCAGCTACATCTTTATTCATGAAATAAAGAATGGAACTTGCCTAGATTAGTAATACATTTTTAATGCATAGCACCTATTTCCAAATATACTGGTATAATATTGTTATAGGCATATTCCATTTTTTATACTATTGGTGTCAAGTTGCAGACACACTCCTGCACTCAACGGAAATTGAATCAATTGGGAATTGATGTCCTTCTCAAACTCAAATAGAAGACGTGAGTCACAGGTCACTAGCATCTGACATATTAGTCAAAGGCAAATGTCAGTGTGCACAGCTGGTGCTAGTTGAGTCTCAGTGCAGTTTTTTTGCTCAAAACATCTTAAATGGAACAGTAGCATCTCATGCTTCTGTGCAGTATGCAGAGAATCTTGCAATTAGACCACATATCCATAAGAAATAGGAGCAGAATTAGGCACTTGGCCCATCAAATCTGCTCTGCCATTTACATTATGGCTGATTTAATACCCCTCTCAACCCCATCCTCCTGCATTCTTTCTGTAGCCTTTGACATCCTAACTAATCAATAACTTATCAACCTCTGTTTTAAATATACCCATTGACTTGGCCTCCACAGTCATCTATGGCAATGAATTCCACAGATTTAGCTCCCTCTGGCTAAAAAAAATCATCCTAATTTTTGTTCTAAAGGGAAGCTCTTCTATTCTGATGCTGTGCCCTCTGGTGCTAGACTCACTATAGGAAAATCCTCTCCACATCCACTCTACTTAAGCCTTACAAAATTTGATGCACTTCAGTGAGCTCCCCTCTGATTCTTCTAAACTCCAGCGCATTCAGGACCAGAGCCATCAAATGTTCCCCATACGTTAACTGTTTAAGATCCAGAATCAGTTTTGTGAACTTCCCCTGGACCCTTTCCAATGCCTGTAGGTTTCTTAGATAAGGGGCCCAAAACTGCTCACAATACTCCAACTGCAGTCCGAGCAAAGCATTATAAAGCCTTCGCGTTATCCTCTTGAAATTAATGCTAACATTGCACTTGCCTTCCTTACTAAACCTACAAGTTAACCTTTAGTGAATTTCGCACTAAGACTCCCAGGCCCCTTAGCACCTCAGGGTTTTGAATTTCCTTCCCATTTAGAAAACAGTTTACAACTTTATTTCTTTTACCAAAGTACATGACCATACACTTCACTGCACTATGCCCATCTGCTGCCTCTTTGTCTATTGTCCTAATCTTTTTAGGTCCCTCTGCAGACTCCCTGATTTTTCAACACTACCTGCCCCTCCACCTATCTTTGAATCATCTGCAAACTTAGCCACAAAGACATCAATTCCATTATCCAAATATTGACTTATAACATGAAAAGAAGCCATTCCAATACTGACATCTGCAGAACACCACTAGTCACCAACAGCCAATGAGAAAAAGCCCTCGTTATTCCCTGTCTTTGCTTCCTGCTAGTCAGTCAATTTTCTATCCATGTTGTATCTTTCCTGTAATACCATGGGCTCTTATTGTGTCAAGCATAAGCCTTCAGAAAATCCCAGTAAACAACATCCACTTGTTACAAAGATCCTTGATAATAGTGATCAGTTTGGCACTGAGAGAATCAGTTTTTACCTTTATTGGCTCAGTTTGCAATTCCAGTCCTTCATTCCAGAATCTAGTTATTCTTGAAAAATCATTACTAATGCCTCCACAATCTCCTCAGCTGCCTCTTCAGAACCCTAGGGTGTAGTTTACCCTGTCCAGGTGATTTATTCACCACCAGACCTTTCAGCTTCCGAAGCATCTTCACCTTAGTAATAGCAACAACACACATTTCTGCCCCCATGACACTCTTGAATTTCTGAAATAGTGCTAGCATCTTCCAAGACTGCTGCAAATTACTTATTAAGTTTGCCTGCCAATTTTTTTTTGTCCCTGTTACTACAGTAATTCTCCAGCATCATTTTCCAGCAGACTGATATTCACTCTTGCCTCTCTTTTGTCCTTTATACAGTATATCTGAAAAAGCTTTTGGTATCCTTGTTTATATTATGGCTAGCTTACCTTCATAAGTGTAGTTGAATGAGAATTAAACCTGATTGGTTGATCGAGTTAATATTTTCTCTCTTTATTCCTGTTTTAGTTGCCTTCTGTTGTTTTTTTTTAAAGCTTCCTAATCTTCTAAATTCCCACTAATTGGGTTACCTTCAGGGACGAGAAAGAATAATATGACAGAAAATACACTCAGTTGCCATTTTATTAGGTACAGGTGTGGAACGCACTGTGCTCATCTGCAGCTGTAGCCCATCCACTTCAAAGTTCTATGTATTGTGCACTCAGAGATGGTCTTCAGCACTCTATTATTGAAACACATGGTTATATGGTTACTGTAACCCTCCCATCAGCTTGAACCTGTCTGGCTATCCTGTTCTGACTTCTCTTATTAACAAGGCATTTTCACCCATAGAATAGCCACTCACTAGACTTTTTCATTTGTTTCTCACACCATTATCTGTAAACTCTAGAGAATGCTTTGTGTGAGGTCCCAGTGAATCAGTAGCTTCTGAGATATTCCAACCACCCTGTCTGGCACAAAACTCATTCCCTGGTGGGTCTCATCAGCAAGAATGATGAGTCAGCTTACAGAGAGGAGGTTCAGTGGCTAACGGACAGGTGCAGAGCCAACAACTTGTCTTTTAATGTGAACAAAGCTAAAGAGATGGTTATTGACTTCAGGAGGGCACAGAGCGACCACTCCCCGCTGAACATCGACCGCTCTTCGACAGAGATCATAAAGAGCACCAAATTTCTTGGTGCTCACCTGATGGAGAATCTCACCTGGTCCCTCAACACCAGCTCCATAGCAAAGAGAGCCCAGCAGCGTCTCTACTTTTTGCGAAGGCTGAGGAAAGTCCATCTCCCACCCCCTCATCCCCATCACATTCTACAAGGGTTGTATTGAGAGCATCCTGAGCAGCTGCATCACTGCCTTGTTCGGAAATTGTATCATCTCGGATCACAAGACCCTGCAGCAGACAGTGAGGTCAGCTGAGAAGATCATCGGGGTCTCTCTTCCTACCATCATGAAAATTTACACTACACGCTGTATCCGCAAAGGAAACAGCATTATGAAGGACCCCATGCACCCCTCATACAATCTCTTCTCCCTCCTGCCGTCTGGGAAAAGGCACCAAAGCATTCGGGCTCTCACAACCAGACTATGTAACAGTTTCTTCCCCCAAACTATCAGACTCCTCAATACCTGAAGCCTGTACTGACACCTTGCCCTACTGTCCTGTTTATTATTTATTGTAATGCCGGTACTATTTTTGTGCACTTTATGCAGTCCAGTGTAGGTCTGTGGTCTAGTGTAGCTTTCTCAGTGTTGTTCTTTTATTATTACGTAGTTCAGTCTAGTTTTTGTACTGTGTCATGTAACACCATGGTCCTGAAAAACGTTGTCTCATTTTTACTATGCACTGTACCAGCAGATATGGTTGAAATGATAATAAAAGTTGACTTGACTTGACTTGACTTGAAAGTCTCTTAGATCACATTTCTTCCCCATTCTAAACACTACACACATACAAAAGTATTGGTCCTGAGGAAGAGTTTCGGTCTAAAATGTTAATTGTTCACTTTTTCCCATGGATGCTGACTGGCCTGCTGAGCTCCTGCAGCATTTGTGTCTGTTGCTTTGATTTCCAGCATCTGCAGATTTTTTCATGTTTCTTTACCATTCTGATGTTTGGTCTAAACAACAACTGAACTTCTGACTCTCACAGCTATCTAGACTATACCTCTTCCCTCCCTATCACTTGTGAGAATTCCATCCCCTTCTCTCAGTTCTTCTGCCTCATCTGCTCTGAGGATAAGGCTTTTAATTTCAGAACAACTGAGGTGTCCTCCTTCTTCAAAGAATGGAGCTTCGCTTCCACCACCATCTCCTCACCTCCATCTTTTCCAATTCACAAACACCTGTCCTCAAGCCAACTTCCAGCTGCTGCACTAAGGATAGAGTTCCTCTTGTCCTAACCCCCACATACTAACCTTCATGTCCAGAACATAATTTTTCATAACTTCTGCTGTCTCCAATGGGATTCAACCACCAGGCGCATCTTTCCCTACCCCTGCCCCCACTTTCCACTTTCTGCAGGGAACACTCTCTACCCGACTCCCTTGTCCACTCATCTGTCCCCTCTGATCTCTCTCCTGGTATTTATCCTTGCAAGTGGAACAAGTGCTAACCCTACCTCTACACCTCCTCTCTCACTACCATTCAGGGCCTAAGCAGCCCTTCCAGGTGAAGTGACGCTTCATTGTGAGTCTGTTGGGGTCATCAACTGTATCCGATGTTCACAGTGTGGCCTCCTGGATATCACTGAGCACCTACCAGAAAAAGCGAGATTTCCCAGTGGCCACTGATTTTATTTCTACTTCACTTTTCCATTCCAACATGTCAGTCCAAGGCCTCCTCTACTGCTAGGATGAGGCCACCCTCAGGTTGGAGGAGTAACATCTTCTGTCTGGGTGACCTCCAACCTGATGGCATTAACATCAATTTCTCCTTGTCCATTCCCTATTCTTGCTTCCCTCTCTCACCTTATCTCTTTACCTGCCCATCATCACCCTCTGGTGCCCCTCCTCCTTCCTTTTCTTCCTTGGTCTTCTGTTCTCTCCTATCAGATTCCCTGTTCTCCAGCCCTGTATCTCCTTTACCAATCCCAGCCCGTTTCTTTCATTCCCTTCCCCTCTCCAGGTTTCACCTACCACCTGCCACCTTGTACTTCTTCTTCTCCTTCCCCAGCCTTCTTACTCTGTCTTCTCCCCTTCTTTACCAGTCCTGAAGAAGGGTCTCAGCTCAAAACATCAACTGTTTACTCTTTTGTATCGATGCTGCCTGGCCTGCTGAGTTTCTCCAGCATTTTGTGTGTGTTACTTTTGACCACGTCTGGATATGTCTATGCATTGAGTTGCTCCAACGTGTTTGGCTAATTTGATATTTGTATTAAAGTTGCCAACTGAGAGAATATAAAATTGTACAGAGCTCAATCTGAAATGAGATTCTTAAACCTAAGCAAAACAAACCACAGAGTTATGGGATGAACTGGCTCTAGTAGACTGGGAAACAACTTTAGACAATATACACTAAAAGAACCAATTATGTGAGTATATTGCTTCCAACCTAATGAGGTTGTATTGAACTTGGACACCTACCACCTAGGGATCAAATGCAGACCATTCTGTTTACCAAGGTGGTTCTCTTCTTTGATCCTTACCACAGTCTACATATCACCAGCAGCCAACAATAGTCAAACATTTGAGATACAGCATGATTCCATCACCAAATAAAAAAGAGTGCCAATGCATTTCATATCCAAGTCAGGGTTTTCAATCAAGCTTATTTAACTTAATCCCTGCCCAATTACTATCAGCATATAATCTGTAGCACCAGAGGTCCCAGCATGTCAGACCACTGCTTTGCCTACCATGCCACGCCTGCACTGCATTTTGGGAAATTTGATCATGGCTGTTCTTCGCCTACTTTCATATGGGCAGAGGACAACAGTGTTGAGAATACAGTGTGGGGAAATGTGTGATAATACTTTGGTAAAAGAAGCAATAGTGTGGACTATTCAAATGGGGAGAAGGCTCAAACATCAGAGGTGCAAAGGGACAGGAGTCCTCGTGCAAGATTCTCAGAAGGTTAATTTGCAGGTTGAGTCTGTGGTAAAGAAGGCAAATTTAATGCTGGCATTTATTTCAAGGGGAATAGAATATAAAAGCAAGGAGATAATGCTGAGGCTTTATAAGACTCTAGTTAGGCCACACTCGAAGTATTGTCAACAGTTTTGGGCCCCATATCTCAGGAAGGATGTGTTGTCATTGGAGAGAGTCCAGAGGAGGTTCAAGTAGATAATTCTGGGAAGGAAGGGGTTAACATTTGAGGAGTGTTTGGCAGCTTTGGGCCTGTACTCACTGGAATTTAGAAGAATGCGGGGGATCTCATTGAAACCTACCGAATCTTGAAAGGACTAGATAGGGTGGATGTGGAGAGGATGTTTCATATGGTGGGGGTATCCAGAACTGGATGGCACAGCCTCAAAATTGAGGGGCAACCTTTTAGAACAGAGGTAAGGAGGAAATCTTTTAGCCGAGAGTGGAATGTGGAATGTTCTGCCACAGACTGCAGTGGAGGCCAAGTCTGTGGGTATATTTAAAGTGGAAGTTGATAGTTTCCTGATTGGTCAGGGCATCAAAGGATATGGCGAGAAAGCAGGTGTATGGGATTGAGTGGAATCTGTGTTTAGCCATGATGGAATGTCAGAGCAGACTCAATGGGCTGAATGGCCTGATACACTACAGCTGCCACCAACTCCATAAAACTGCCGTAGATAAATGTGTCCCCCACAAAATTATTCAGACTCTTACTTAACCAGAAGCACTGAATGAGCCATGAGGTCTTCAACCTGCTGAGAACCAGATCAGAGGTATTCAAGTCTGATGACCAAGAAAGTTACGAAAGGTCCAGGTACGATCTCTAGGAAGCCATCTCATGGGTGAAGTAGTAGATCTAGACTAAACTTCAAACAAAGGAAAATGCTGGTCAGCTTTGGCATGGCTTGAATACTGTCGCTTCTTACAAAATTCAATCAAGCGACACAGGTGACAACTGATTTTCACTTCAGGAGGTGATCGGTGTTGCCTTTACCATCAAAACATGGAGGAACCATCACAATCTCACAGAGCCCCTGATAATCCTGTAATTTCAGTCCCTGAGGCCGATGGGAATATCCTTCAAGAGGGTGAACACACAAAAGCTTCTGGCCCAGATGGGGGACGTGGCTGAATACTAAAGACTCGTACTGATCAGCTGGCTGGCGTGTTCACTATGATCTCTAAACTGTTGCTTCAGCAGTCTGGTGTACCCAACTGCATCAAGCAGGTTTTAACTACACAAGTGTAGCTGAAAGTGGCAACCTACCTCAAAAACTATCATTCAGCAGCACAAATCCACAGCAATGAAGTATTGAAGTATTTTGAGATGTTGATGATGAAACATATTGACTCTGCCTAGGAAGCTACTTGGATCTGCTCCAATTTGCCTACTGGAAGAACAAGTTCCAGCAGGTCCACTGTTCCTTGGCTCTCTTCTCAACCCTGGAACATCTGGACAGCAAGGATATATACATCAGGATGCTCTTTATTTTCTACAGCTAGGCATTCAGTACTATCAGTCCCTCAAAACTAATCAATAAGTTTCAAGACCTTGGCCTTAATACATCCTTGTGCAATTGGGTCCTTGATTGCCTCACATGCAGACCACAGACAGTATGGATTGGCAACAACATCTCCTTCACAGATTCCATCAGCACAGGTTCACCACAAGGCTATATGCTTAGACCCTGTTCTACTCACTTTACACTTATGACTGTGTGGCTAAGCATTACTCCAATGCCATATTCGAGTTTGGCACCACTGTCATATGTCAAATCAAAAGTGGTGAAGAATCAGCAAGTAGGAAGGAGATAGAAAGTCTGGTTGAGTTCTGCCACAGCAACCTCTTACTCAATGTCAGCAAGACCAAGGAACTGATTATTGACTTCAGGAGGAGGAAACCAGAGGTCCATGAATGAGTCCTCAACAAGGGATCAGAGGTGGAGAGGGTTAGCAAATTTAACTTCCTTGGTGTGACCATTTAGGAGGATCTGTCCTGGCCCAGCACATAAATGCAATTACACAGAAAGCATGGCAGCCCTTTTACATCCTCAATAGTTTGCAAAGATTTGGCATGATATCGAAAACTTTGACAAACTTCTGTAGACGTTCGGTGGAGAGTATATTGACCGGCTGCATCACAGCCTGATATGAAAACTCCAATGTCTTTGAATAGAAAATGCTGCAAAAAGTAGTAGATATAGCTTGGTCTATCATGGGGAAAGTGCACCCAGCCATTAAACCCAGAGCATTGTTACAAGAAAGCTGCATCTACCATCAGAGACCAACACCCCCCCCCCCAACCACCCAGTTCATGCTCTCTTCTCACTGCTCCCATTAGTAAGAAGTTACAAGAACCTCTGGACTCACACTACCAGGTTCAGGGACAGTTATTATACCTCAACCGTCAGGCTCTTGATCCAGAGGGAATGACTTTACTCAACTTCACTTGCGCCATCACTGTACTGTTCTCATAGCCTATGGACTAATTTTCAAGGAACCTTCATCTCATGTCCTCGATATTATTTATTTATTTATTTATTTGTTTGTTTATTTATTTACCTATTTATCGAGTTATTTATTTATTTATTATTATTTTTTTTCTTTCTTTTTGTATTTGCACAGTTTGTTGTCTTTTACACATTGGTTGTCTGCCATGTTGGTGCAGTTTTTTATTGATTCTATTATGGTTATTGGGTTTATTGTATATGGAGACATGTATCTACTTTGATATTAATTTACTTTGAACTTGACCTTTGATGTCCTCTGAAATGGTAAAGGCATACACAGGCAGTCCAAGGGGGATTCACTTAGCCGTATCCTATCAAAGAGACCTATACTATTCTAAGTCACCACGGACCAATACCACTTGGCAATGGTACCATTGAGAACCTCTTCTCTAAGCTGTTTCGTTGGGAAGGTGTCAAAATGCTTTCAAAAGTGTTACAAACAAAGGGACATATTACAAAATGAGAGAATACATAACCAAATGTGTTCCCTTAAGGTTGTTATTGCCGGGGTGGTAATGGGGACAAGCTATGGTCTGAGTGCAATTGTCGGGACTAGGAAGAATAATAATTTGGCATGGACTAGATGGGCTGAACTTCTTGGTTCTCTGCTGTTGTGTTATATGTCTCTATAACTCTCCCATGCTGTTCTGCCCAGCATGTATCCCACAATCAACTCACTAATAGGTGATTATCTCTTGGAGTTTATGGACTGGTGTGAAAATGAGCTGCAAATTTCCTCTAACAGTGATGATGCTGAAAAAGCATTTCATTAGTTGTGAAGTGCTTTGTGATGTTCTGCAAACTGTTGTAAAAGTTCTCGCCACATTTTCACGTTATTCCCCCCCCCCCCCCGTCTGGTTTTTATGCAATTTCAGACTCCACCAGTACAGTTAACTTTAAGCTACCTTCTTAATTCAGAAGGAATTAAGGATAGACAATAAATGCTGACATTTTCAATGAAGTCAACTCCTGAACCATAGTCCTCAGCACCTTCCCATCCATGTATTTATCCAAACTTCTCTTAAGTGTACCAATTGAACTCACATTCACCACTTCTGCTGGCAGCTCATTTCACACTCGCACGACCCTCTGAGTGAAGAAGTTCCCTCTTACGTTTCCCTTAAACATTTCACCTTTCATCCTTAACCTATGACCTCTAGCTCTAGCCTCACGTAACCTCATTTGAAAAAGCCTGCCTGCACTTAGCCTATCTGTATCCCTCACAAGTCTATATACCTCTAGCAAATCTCCCCTAATTCTCCTGCACTTCTCTTACCAAAATTTATTTATTTATTGAGATACAGTGCAGAATAGGCCCGTCCGGCCTTTCGAGCTGAGCCACACAGCTATCCCCCGATTTAATGCTAGTCTAATCATGGGACAATTTACAATGATCAATTAACTTACCAACCAGCACATCTTTGGACTGTGGGAGGAAACCAAAGCACCCGGAGGAAACCCACTCAGTCACGGGGAGAATGTACTGTATAAACTCCTTACAGGTAACAGCAGGAGTGGACAATCACATAATTCCTCACTGTGAACTCCATTTTTCAGATTTTCACTCAGTCATTCAATCAGTCTATAGCCCAATGCAGAAACAGAGTGACTTGGTCATAACAGGCCCACCACATATCTTTGAATGGTTGGGAAATTTACATTTTGTTCTGTCCTCTGAGATATTCATGTAAACGGTAAATACCAGGCAGCCAAGATCTGATCACTGGGTTACAGCTAACCAACCTGAAAAGAATCATTTATTCTAACTCTTTGCTTTCTATGTCACAACTTATTTTCAATCTTTTCCAGCACATTTTCTCCAATACCTTACTTTCTTTGTAATTGCACTAGTCTCCTATGTGCCACCTTGTCAAAAGCTTCTGGAAATCTAAATACATCATATCTATAGGCTCCCCACTATCAACTCTCCCTGTCATGTCCTTAACGAATTCAAGCAGATTTGTCAAACATGACTTAGCTTTCATAAAACCAAGTTGATTAGTTTTGATCATTTACAACTTTCCTATGTGATTAGTTATTTCCTCTTTGACAATTGAAACGAGAACCTTGCACCAAAAATACACATTAAACTAACCCGCTTGTAGTTCTTCCATGGTGTTTTCCCCCATTTTGACAAAAAAATCACATTAATGCACACAAAGTGCTGGAGGAACACAGCATATCTGGCAGCATTTATATAAAGGAATAATGGGTCAACATTTCACTCCAAGACCCTTCATCTTGCCAACTCTATTCCTTTCCATCAATATTATTTCACCTGCTGAGTTCCACCAGCATTTTGTGTATATTACTCTGGATTTCCAGCATCTGCAGAACCTCTTGTGTTTTAACAAATTCCATCGGCAGTTTCTAATCTTCTGCTACTGTTGCAGAATATAGAGATTTTAAGGAAAAAATGCAAGTAAATGGGTGTACTAACTTCTTAAACCATAGCATGCAAACCATTGGTGACTTGTCCATCTTTAGCACTCTATCCGCTGTGACTGGGATTTTTACAAATTCCTCCATATAATATGGATTTAGCCATCTGTTATCTTAGAGATATCCACAATGAAAAATAATGCAAAAACGTGATTTAATATATCTGGCATTTCTTTTTTTCCTGTTATGAATTTAACAGTCTTATTCTGAAGAGGTCATACACCAAACTGAGAAACCTTTATCCTATTTATATCTGCCCAGAAACATGTACTGTTTGGTTTACTACTACATGCAAAATTTCTCCTAAACACAATGTTCTTCCTTCTGAGGAGCTCTTTAGACCCATGCTGTTGGATTCTGAAAACCTTTGGGCCTTTTGGCCTATTACCAGTCCTTGCCACTTGGTATGCCTTAGTTTTCAATTCACCATTATCATTAACCTCTTTGGTTAATCACAAATTGCACCTCTTTCTTATGGAATCTTTTTAAATTATTGTGATAAATTATCACTGAATGTTAAGGACCAGCCATCTGAATAGCTACCACTGATCACTTACTGACCTGTCCCTTAGCTTAGCTTCCCCGTTCATCTCAGACAGCTCAAAGTTTAAAGTAAATTTATTATCAACCTACGTATATGTCACCATTTACTACCTTGAGATTTGCTTTTTGCTACCTTGAGATTGCATTCACTGCAGAACAAAGAAATACAATAGAATCAGTGAAAAGCTACACACAAAGACTGACAACAACCCAAATGCAAAAGAAGACAAACGGTCCAAATACAAATAACAATGGTAATAATAAATAATACTGAGACCATGAGTTGTAGAGTCCTTGAAAGTGACTCCATAGGTTGTGGAATCAGTTTATTGTTGAGGTGAGTGAAGTTATCTATGATGATTCAGAAGTCTGATGGTTGAAGGGTAATAATTGTTCCTGAACCCGGTGGTGTGGGACCTCGGGGTCCTGTATCTCCTTTCCAAGTCAGCAGTGAGAAGAGAGCATGGCCTAGATGGTTGGAGGGGGAGGGTTTCCTTGATGATGGATGCAGCTTTCTTGTGGTAGTGCTCCAGGCATATTGCTCCACTTTCATAGCATTGAGTTGAAGCTAAGACCAGTGTCTTGTCTAAACCAGGCACTCTATGAAGACAGGTAGGATGAAGCTGGTTAATTGGCTACCATAAATTAACCCCATTTACTTACCAGGACCTACCCAGAAGGAAAGCAGTAACATAATCAAAGGGGATTGATGAGAATGTGAAAGAGAATAAGGGAGAGAACTACAGGGGAATATCCGAATGAAACTAATGGCATGACTCTGCATGAACTTCCTGGGCTGAAAATCCTTCGTCTCTGTTATATGAGCTAGCTATAATAGACTGGGAAACATTTAAGGCTGCCGCAGTAAACAAACAATAATTAGCATTTTATAGGATAAGCAACAAATATTCTTCCCAGTTAAAGACAAAAAAATAGTGCAATAGGAATAGTAGTCCAGCTGTGACTGACAAGAGAATTTAAAGATAGTAATTGATCAAAAGAGAAGACTCAGTATGTTACTGGAAAGAGCAGAAACAGAAATTGAGACCATTTCTGAATTCGTCAAAGGAAGATCAATATCTTGATGAGGAAAGGGCAAATAGAATATGAGAGCAGTCTGATGAGAAACAATAAAAAATAAAGGGAAACATAAACAAATATTAATATTGGTCCCTTACATTCTGAGATGAGAAATTAGATCTGGGAATAAGGAAATGGCAGAAAAATTTAACAAACGCATTGTTTCTGTCTTCGTGGCAGAAGTGAAGGAAAAGGCAGCTACTGGGAGGCAGTAGATCAGAAAAATTCAAACACCAACAGCTCAGAGTGATCATTACCTGACAATAAATGAATAAATCCTAATCACCAGCATATTGGAGGAAGCCAACATCTCACCACGATAAAGCAACAACACCACATAGTTCATGTCTTCCGGATTCCTAACTCACGTTGCCCCAAACAGATCCTTCACTCCTTGTTAAAGGCAGGTCAGTGCCCACTGACAAAGGAAATTCTTTAAAGGTGACATCATAATCAGCCTCAAGAAATTCAAGATTTTGTCTAAAAACTGAGTAGACATTTGCACTCAACAAGTACACCTGAGGAGATCTGTTCTAGAGGGAGCTCTGCTACATGAGAATGACATCCACTGTGCCGGGGAGAACAAGTGGCAGCTGCAAAAGGAGAGGCTGAACAACCAAAGGACCCAGCCACAAAGCACAACCACCACTTACTCTTGCCAACACTGCTCCAGAATATGTGTATCCAGGATCAGCCTCTACAGCCACTTGAGGGCTCACCAATAGAAAACCACTAAGGAGCACATCATACTCAGTTTGAGTGATCACACTGTTATTAATCACCTAATAATCTGTATCCCAAGGATTCAAAGAGGTGGATTTGGATATAGTGAATGGTTCCTATCTTCTGAAAGTCTGTCGATTCTGGAATGGTCCCCACACAGCGGGAGGTAGCAAATGTAACTTGAACAAAGTGAAATGACAGACAAATTATTTGAAAAACAATGGTACTGAAGATTTTATGAACAATTAGTTAGGAAGTTAATAAAGGGCTGGAGAGAGTTTACATGGATTTTTAAAAATGAAGTCATGCTTGACCATCTGTTAGAATTTTAATGATTAGAGGCATTGACAGAGTGGGCATCCAGTTTCTTTTTCTCCTATACAAGAGGGCATAGATTTAGGGTGATTGGAGAAACGTATTGGGGGATGTCAGAGGTAGATTTTATATGCAGAAACTGTGATAAGTGCATGGGACACACTGCCTGAGGTGGTGGTAGAGGAAGATTCATTACGGACATTAAAGAGACTCTTAAATAGTCACATGGATGAAAGAAAAATAGAGCAGTTTTAGCAGTACGTGGAGGGAAAGGTTAGGTTGATCTTGGAGTAGGATAAAAGCCTGGATAGCTTCATGGTTTGAAGGACCTGTACTGTGCTGTACTGTTCTATATTGCATATTATATAAGTATAACATACAGAACTCATTAGAATGAACCCGAGTGTATGAAAGACTTGCACTTTCAGCAAGTCTTTGAAAATATGTCAGACATGAGGTTATCAACCAAAATTAGATAGTTGTTTTGAGGGTAATACAGATAGTTGTTTTGAGAATTTTTTAGAAACTGAAGACAGATACTAGCGTCATTTATGGTATAGGTGTTGACAGCATAATTTGCTGTATATGAATGATTTTATGGCATTATATATTCAGTTTTATTAATGATACACAGGTCAATGGCGGTGTGGAATGTAAGAAAAATGTAGAGACAACAGGCGTATATTGACAGGCTATGGCAAGAACACAGCTGATGTGTTTTCATGTGGAAAAAGTTAAGGTCATTGACTTTGTAAAAAAATAATTTTCATTTGTTGAGAAACTGAAAATAGTACTCAAAGGAACTAGGTATCCTGGTACACAAATCATTGAATACTGGCATGCAAGTGCACACAGCTGTTAGGAATGCTATCTCTCGTTCGACCTTTATTGCAAAGGGATTGGAGTTGTAACACCCTGGGAAAGGTTTCATTGATAATGTAATGGTCTTTCGGTAGAAGTAGTGTTTGGGTTATGGTTAGAGATAACGGGTGCTTTGGAATGTGAGCCGTCCAATGACAGGAGGGTGTGCCTGACACCAGGGTGTTCAGTGAGAGATGAAGAGAGATGTCGCTGGAGCAGAGCCATGATCTGACAAAGACTGAGGAGATCAAAGGAGGATCGGTGAAGGGGAAACCATGAGCTCCAACTTGTGCACATTAGACTGCTTCCTTAAAATGGACCTTTTTTCTTTTTTGCTTTTTCTTCACTAACCCTGTTGCCAAATTAAGAATTATAAAGCTAAATTGTTTAATTGTATGTGATGAACTGTCTGTTATTTCGTAGTACTGATTTGTAAAAGGGTAACAAATCGCACAGCATTCACACAAACGGGAGGCTTCGGGGTGGACTCGTATTTCAATCTCACCTGTTTGGCAGTGCCAGAGATTGTCTTCCCTAGACTTACACAGCAGGACAGAACCCGAGGGCTCCAGAGTAAAGATGCATCACTTCTTTTCTTGCAGAGCACTTTGAAAGCTAGACCCCTGGGGTTATTTAAAGAAGAAGTAGAAAGAGCAGACAGTTGACAGCTATGTGTGACTGACACAAATGAGGAGGTGAGGCCTGGGGCAGGTCAGTTGTATTGAATGGTGGGGCATGCTTGAAGAATTAAGGGCCAAGTCCTGCTCCTGTTTTCTTGTATTCTTTATGTTCCACTCCATGCTGGTGAGACCTCTCCTACACTCTGGTATACAGATAGTGCCCCAAGTTAATGAACGATATGCTTGTGATCAAAGAAGTGCTCAGCAACTTATGCAAGTTCTTACAGAATGTAAAGACAAACTGAGTTCTAGAAATCTAAAATGAAAATAGGGAATGTTGGAAGTACTCAACAGGTCAGCCAGCATCCGTGAAGTGTGAAGCAAGATTTAATGTTTCAGATCAAATAATTTTTTGAAAAAGTTTTTTCCAGACTGTGCCATGATTATTTTTATGTCTCTCTGAGAGAAACAATTTGGTCATCTAACAAACTACATGATACCTCTGCCCATCAGTACTGAATGGCAAAGCCAGCCCAAGCTTTGGTTGCTTTCTTCTTTATCAGCATTATCTTCTTCTTCTTCCTCCCCCTCCTTTTTCTTTTCCTTTTCTTCTTTCTCTTCTTCTCCTTTTCTCCCACTGAAATCGAGACCAACTTGCTTCCACTCTAGTCTGATGGGTTCTAAAGTGACTGATGAGGCCAAAATGGGTATCAATTTAGGTACATGTACCAGGTGGAACAAGTGAGAAGGTAGTTTGGGAGATCCTTTGGTTGCCTTCACTGTGGTAATTCATTGATCTCAATGCATGAATTTGATGTTCTTAACACCATACCGGCACATTGAGTGGTCATAGACCACATCTTGGCAGGTATGTTCTATTTATATAAGGAGATTTTGACTTTATCCTTGAATTTTTCCCTTGAGAGCCTTTAATTTCTTTTTTCAACAGAGATTGAGGAGATATTAACATGTGTTAGCATTGCATGAATATTTGATGGAAAATTATTTTGATTTCTAGATAACCGAATTGATTCCTTGATTGCAAATACTTAGTGTTTACTTCACCAATACTGGCGGTACATTTAGTCATTCACTAGTGTTGTTAATTTGGACCCAACTACTTACCCAGGAAGCAGTAGTTATCTGAGTACCATATGTGGATGTAGCCTTGTGAAGTATTCATGACTGCAATCATTTTCTACTTGGGGCCCTGCTGGCATCATCTGCATTAATTTAATTAGAAACCCTGCACCATGTGAAAGTACAGAGACTCAAGGTTCTGTAAACTTACTGAAGAAAACTACTGACTTTTTGCTTTCCGACACGAAGAGAAATAATCCATTACAAATAAAAAATACTGTAGATTGCAAATCCAAAATCAACTGTTTGAAAGGGTACAGAGACAATTTACAAGAACATTGATGGGACTTGAGGACTTGAGTTATAGGGAAAGGCTGAATAAGTTGCAACTTTATTCCCTGGAGCATAGGAGAATGAGGAGAGACTTGATGAAGATATACAAAATTCTGAGTGGTTTAGATAGGGCAAAAGCAAGTACAATTATTTCCACTCAGATTAGCTGAGACTAGGACTAGAGCTCATAGGTTAAGGGTATAAAGTGAAATGTTTAAGGGAAATATGAGGGGGTGGTCTTCACTCAGAGGATGGTAAGACTGTGGAATGAGCTGTCAGTGGAACAAGTGGATGTGAGCTTGATTTCAACAATGAGAAGTTTGGATAAGCCTGTGGATGGGGAGGGGGGATGTTGTGAAAGGATATGGCCCTGGTGCAAGTCAATGGGTCTATGCAGAAAAATTGTTCAGCACGGACTAGGTGGGCCAAAGGGCTGTTTTCTGTGCTTTAGTACTCTAAGAGCCTATGACTCTTATGAATGTATAAAATGCTGGAAATGTTGAGTAGGTCAATCAGAGCATCAGGAGGAGAGAGAGAGAGAGAGAGAGAGAGAGAGAGAGAGAGAGAGAGAGAGAGAGAGAGAGAGAGAGAGAGAGAGAGAGAGAGAGAGAGAGAGAGAGAGAGAACGAACACTGGAGCTATGCAGCAGACTGCAGATAGAATACTTCCTATAGGTCCAGACCCTGCTGTGAATAGGCTGCAGCGACCATGAGAGTCAGACGAGAGAACAACATCTTGTAACAATCTTGCAATTTATTGTTTACCTGCACCTCCTCTGCTGCTGCTACACTTTATTCTGCACTCTTCTATTGTTTTAGTTTGATCTATCTCAATACACTGAATAATGATGTACCACCCTGGGAAAGGTTTCACTGCTAATGTGATGGTCTTTCTGTAGAAGCTCTGTGAATGTGATGGTTTTTCTGCAGAGGCAGTGTTTGGGTTCTGGCTAGAGATAACGGGGGCTTTGGAATGTGCGCCGTCCAATGAAGGGAGTTCTTTTTCTTGTTGTGTGCCTGAGACCAGGGTGATCTGAGTCTTTTGATCGGTGGAAGATGGAGAGAGAAGATGCCAGAAAGGAGAGGTCATTCACACCAGAAAGGAGTTGACCTGAAGTAAGGCCAGGGTCGATGAAGTCCGGGGAAATCGATGCTGGACCAGCGGAAGGGAAACCGTAAGCTCCAACGTGCACGTTAGACTGTTTCATTAAAATAGGCCCTTTTCTTTTTGGTTTACTTTACTAACCATTTAGTCAAATTGAGAATTATAAAGCTTAATTGTTTAATTGCATATGGTGTACTGTCTGTTATCTTGTGGTGCTGATGCGTAACAGGGGAACACATGACACTCAAACAGGAGGTTTTGCACCTCAGTCTCATACATTTGGTGGGGCCAGAGATTGTCTTCCATAGACTTACACAGCTGACAGAAACTGAGGATTATAATGATTTAATCTGTATGAACAATATGCAAGGCATGCTTATCACTGTATCTTGGTACTAGCGACAACAATGAACAATTCTAATTCCAATCTCTACCAAGCTATTCTCAAGATAAAATAAATGGGTAAAGATATATCATGTACGATGATAAGTAACAACAGCAACTCCATGTGTTTCAATAGAGGATGTAAAGTGGGTGGTACAGACAACATCAAAGAAACATTGCCCAGTCAAAAACAGTGAGCCACCTAAGGAAACATAACAATAGGTGGCCAAAAGAGAGTGTGACTTAAGTGAGGAAAGTTTTACTGAGGGATTTTCTGAGCTTAGGGCCTTGCCAGCTGAAAGAAAGAAGGACAAAAGCATCAGGTATATGGCAGCAACTGCACGTCCATACCATACCAATTTAGAAATATGTCACTGGTTCTCATTGCAATTGGGTTGAAATCATGGAATTACCTTCCCAAGCTCTGTGACCGCATCTTCAGCAGACAGATTGCACTGCTTCAAGAAGATGGCTCATCATCACTTTAATGAACTTAGAATGGTACAGCATACTACAAACCCTGCAGTTCATGATGTTATGTCAAATGTTTAACCTAGTTGAATATAAATCTAATCCTTCCCTCCTACATTGCTCTCCATTTCTTTAGCATCCATGTGCTCATTTCAGAGTCCCTTAAATGTCTCTAATGGTTCTGTCGTTACCACCAAACCTGATAGCACATTCCACGCACCCACTACTCTCTGTGTAAAAAACTTGCCTCTGACATACCCCCTGTACTTTCTTCCAATCAGCTTAAAGGTATTCTGCCTGGTATGAGCTATATCTGCCCCGGGAGTGTCACTAGCCCAACTCTAGCAGTTCACTTGACCTCTGCCTCTTATCTTCTTGTACTCCTCTGTCATGTCACCTCTCATCCTCAAGGGCAATTGCAGTTAGCAATATATGCAGTCCTTCCAGATCTCAAAATAAAATGAAGAAATTGAAGGAATACAATGTCACATCATTAGCTTTTTTTTCACAGAAAGAAAAAGGTTGTAGTTTATTTTCAGTTCCCAGGAGCTCCTTGCTGGACCCATCAGGAACGGAAACGTAAGAACAGAACAGCAAGAGGATTACTTCACTCAGGACCTCAGCACTGTCCTGCCATTCAATATAATCATGGTTGACCTATCTCATGACTCAACTCCTCCACTGAGCCAGATCCCTATTGACCTCAATCCCCTTTCTTTCCAAACTTAATCTACCGTATCTCAACATTAAATGTTCCTAATGGTCTAACCTTCACAGCTTTCTGGGACAGGGAATTCTAGTGATTCACTACTTCTGAGAAAGGAGTTCACAACCTGGGGTCCATGGACCACTTGGTTAACAGTGGGGGTCTATGGAGTACAAAAAAAATGTTGGAAACCCCCGCACTAAGAGAATGACATGAGTCATGTGGCCCATATCGGTCATGGTCGACCATGGATGTTGAGTCCTATCTGTCTATACATGCAAACTAGAGCAGTACAATATGGAGAGCAAGCTGCTGCCCATGTAGCAAGCTCCCACTCTCCACACATCTGATGAACACAAAGGAATGACAGAAACTGATACAGTTTGGTACCAGCAGCATCACAGGAGTTGCCAGTCAGCATTGAACACAATGCAGGACTACCTTAGGGACTTCAGCTCTGAAATTTTCCCTTGGGGTTTACTCCCAAAAACTTCTCCATGAGTGGGTATAGCCGCAAGGCAGCGGAGGTTTGAGATCTGTGTTTTCCTTCTCCTGGATGAGCTGCCCAACCACTGCTGATGAGCTCCATCTGCCTGAAGTGACAGGTCTTAAGGTGCCAGTAGCCCAGCTTTGCCCATTCTCCTGTCAGTAGAAATGGATCCACTGGTCTTTGTAGCTGAGCCAGACATGAAGTCCAGGAGCTGGACTTGGTTGTCAGAGGCTATTTGCTATTGGGAGCATTTAATAGGTAGTGGGAGCTTGTTCCTATTACTATTCCTGGCTATAACAACCTTAAGGAACCAGAGGATGTAGAGTCAAAAGGAACCAGACTTGCAGCCCTGAAACACAGGTAGGTTTTCAGACAAAGGTCTTGTAGCTTCGGGATCACAATGAAGGGATTGTAGCATTGTATTCCAAATTGATTAGATACTCTGTCAGCAACAACCTCTAACCCATACCCCTTCATACCTGTTCTCAGGCTGGAATGTAATCGGTTCTCCTGAGTCCATGGTACTAATTGGATGTTCACCTTATCTAGAGGCAGGAGGAGTGAGGGCAATGCCAGCTGATGCTGGGTTGAACGTCATTCATCCATCACAATTTTCAATGCTATAATATTATTACAGCACAGCGAGAAGGTGTAACCAGTTCTCATTAGTTTAAAAAAGCCTTTGTACTTTTTGGTGTTTTACAAGGCTTAAAAATCACTTTGTAAATTGATGTATGACTAAACATGGTTTCGTTAACATGTCCTCTAATGAACAGATTGCGATTAGAATTATTTTCCATTCTATTGTGTGGTTGCTGATATCAGCTTGTATAATGCCTCATCACTGCACTAATAATGGCAGATCTATGACCAGAGGTTCTGCATTGGAAAGAGGAGAACAAAATAAAATGATTTCTCAGGTCAATTTATCACCAGTGACAGAGGGCATCTGCAGTCACACTGAAGACATTACAGGAACAGTCATGAAGATGAATGTATTAAACATGGTTGGTTCAGTGCATGTCCACCAAAACACATAGGGTGTAGTAATACTGCCACTTTTTCATTGCTGTGGAGCGAGAAAGCGGTAATGCCAGAATAACAATGTAAACTTGGGCAGGGGAGGTGGTCGCTTCCAGACCTGACTGTTGTGACTGCGATCGAAGACGCCAGAGGGGAACTGATGCTGGTGGTACGGAAATCTTTATTCACCTCAACAAGTTGACATTTATCTGGAGTTCCTCGTGGTAGAGTCTCACATGCCCAAAGTGCATCACATTTTTATACCCTAAAAATCAAAGGTAAGAGCGGGTGATTCAATACAATTTCCGTAATTATAATGGCATCATTTAATTTTGGGGGTTGACAATACTTCCTTTGAATCACATATCTACAGTGGCAAAATGTTCAAACGTTTTTGCTGGGCCCAAGTAATTCACACAGATGGTCTAAAAGCTTCTGGGACATAGATTTAAGACATCTAAAATTAAAGTTGTTAGGGTGAATCTGGGTGCACAAATCTCCCAACTATTGATAGTTTAGTATTTTCATGTGCTTGGTGATAATATCAGTCTGGTCTGCATGCCTCCTTGAATGTGTTTCTAATGGTGCAAATTACTTAAGCCTATAGTTGCCTGGTTTCATGTAGGCCAATCAACATATAACTTCTGTTTAATGCAGGAGAATATCTCATGGTCACTCCAATTTACAAACTATATCTCTTACCAACCAACACGCTACTATGGGCCAGCCTGTGCTCTGCAGACAGAAATGTTTATCTGCAAAGGTGTTCTTTTAACTTCAAACTAATTACTCTTTGTAATTTACATTAATAACTGAAGACTGCTTCTTATTTGAATTAATATATTATATATGTTCACATAATTCCATCAGTCCTCAACAGTCCCTAACAGTAACCTCTGAAGGGGCACTGGCAGTCTGTCTGGGATTGACTGAGTTTAGCCATCAGTAATTAGTTCCTTCCTTCAGGCAATCTTCATGTGAGTAGATGATTTGGTGACATTCCCTGGGAACTGGGTGCAATAAATCAGTTAACCTCCTGGCTCCAGGCAGGTTGCTAACGAGAGCTTTCATACAATCTTATTTTTCAGTCTTGAAGTTATTCTTCATTTTCCTTCCAAACTTATTTCCACCTCTATTATGTTCAGTGTTGGTTAATTATAGCATGTAGGAGCATGTAGGAGCTTTAGGGAGGTTGAAGAGGAGATTTACCAGGATGCTGGCTTGGATGAGTGTGCAGTCTAGTCTTTGGAGTGAAGCAGGATGAGAACTGACATGATAGGGGTGTACAAATGGTAAGAGGCAAAGGTTGCATGGACAGCCTGAGACCTTTTCCCAGCACAGGAGGCATAATTCTAAGGTGAATGGAGGTAAGGAATGTATGGGGGCAATGTCAGAGGTAAATATTTTAAACAGAGAATGGTGAGTGTGTGAACAAATTGCCAGGGACTGTGTCAGATGTGGAAAAATAGGGGCATTAAGAAACTCTTAGATAGGCGCATGAATGATAGAAATATCAGAATCAGGTTTATTACCACCAGCATATGACATGAAATTTGTTAACTTAGCAGCCGCAGTTCAATCAATACATATTATAGAAGAAATAAACAAAATAAAATAATAATAAATAAATAAGTCAATTACAATATATGTATATTGAATAGATTAAAAATTGTGATAAAAACAAATACTATGTATTAAAAAAAGTGAGGTAGTGTCCAAGGGTTCAATGTCCATTTAGGAATTGGATGGTGGAGAGGAAGAAGCTGTTCCTGAATCGCTGAGTGTGTGCCTTCAGGCTTCTGTACCTCCTACCTGATAGCAACAGTGAGAAAAGAGCATGCCCTGGGTAGTGGAGGTTATTAATAATAGATGCTGCCTTTCTGAGACACCGCTCCTTGAAGATGTCCTGGGTACTTTGTAGGCTAGTACCCAAGATGGAGCCAACTAGATTTACAGCCCTCTGCAGTTTCTTTCGGTTCTGTGCAGTAACCCCTCCCCCACACCAGACAGTGATGCAGCCTGTCAGAATGCCCTCTGTGGTACATCTATAGAAGTTTTTGAGTGTATTTGTTGACATACCAAATCTCTTCAAACTCCTAATGCGTATGGGTGCTGTCTTGCCTTCTTTATAACTGCATTAATATGCTGGGACCAAGTCAAGTCCGCAGAGATCTTGACACCCAGGAACTTGAAACTATTCACTCTCTCCACTTCTGATCCCTCTAGAGGACTGGTGTGTGTTCCTTCGTCTTACCCTTCCTGAAGTCCACAATCAGCTCTTTTGTCTTATTGATGTTGAGTGCCAGGTTGTTGCTGTGGCACCACTCCACCAGTTGGCATATCTCACTCCTGTATGCCCTCTTGTCGCCATCTGAGATTCTACCAACAATGGTTGCATCATCAGCAAATTTATAGATGGTATTTGAGCTATGCCTAGCCACACAGTCATGTGTATAGAGAGAGTAGAGCAGTGGGCTAAGCACACACACCTGAGGTGCACCAGTGTTGATCGTCAGTGAGGAGGATAATGTTATCACTAATCCACACAGATTGTGCTCTTCCAGTTAGGAAGTCAAGGATCCAATTGCAGAGGGAGGTACAGAGGCCCAGGTACAGCAACTTCTCAATCAGGATTGTGGGAATAGTGGTATTAAATGCTGAGCTATAGTTGGTGAACAGCAATCTGACATAGGTGTTTGTGTTGTCCAGGTGGTCTAAAGCAGAGCGAAGAGTCATTGAGATTGCATCTGCCGTTGACCTATTGTGGCGACAGGCAAATTGCAATGGGTCCAGGTCCTTGCTGAGGAAAGATACTAGCATGGATAAAGCAGTGGCTGATAGACAGTAGACAAAGAGTGGGAATAAGGGGAGTCTTTTCAGGCTGGCTGCGGGTGATTAGTTGTGTTTTACAGGGGTCTGTGTTGAGACCAATTCTTCTTATGTTATATGTCAATGATTTGGGTGATGGAATTTATCGCTTTTTGCAAAATTTGCAGATGATATGAAGATAGGGGGAGGGACAGGTAGTTTTGAGGAAGTGGAGGGGCTACAGAAGGACAGACAGATTAGGAGAATGGGCAAAGGAATGGTGAATTGATTACAATGTTGGGAAATGTATGGTCATGCACTTCGGTAAAAGAAACGAAAGGGTTGACTATTTTCTAAATGGAGAGAAATTAAAAAAAAAGAGATGCAGAGGGACTTGGAGTGTCCTTGTGTAGGACTCCCTAAAAGTTCATTTGCAGGTTGATTCTGTTGTGAGGAAGGCAAATGCAATCTAAGCATTCATTTCAAGAGGATTAAAAAATAAAATCAAGGACATAATGTTAAGGCTTCGTAAAGCACTGTTGAGGCCTCACTTGGAGTATTGTGAGCAGTTTTGGGGCCCTTATCTTTGAAAGAATTTGCTGAAAAAGGAGGTTCATGAAAATTATTCCAGGATTGAATGGCCTGTCATATACAGTATGTTTGATGTCTCTGGGCCTGTATTCACTGGAATTCAGAAGAATGAGGGGTGACCTCATCGAAATCTATTGAATGGTGAAAGGCCTTGATAGATTGAATGTAGAGAGGAAGTTTTCTATGGTGAGGAATTCCAAAACCAGAGGACACAGACTCAGAATAGAGGGGCGTCCTATTGGCGCAGAGATGAAGAGGAATTTCTTTAGCCAAAGAGTGGTAAATCTGTGGAATTTTTTTTGTCACAGGCAGCTGTGGAGCCAAAGTCTTTATGCATATTTAAGGCTGAGGTTTATATGTTCTTGATTGGCCAGGGCATGAAGGGATACAGGGAGAAGGCAGTAGATTGTGGCTGAGAGGAAAATTGGATCAGTCATGATGAAAAGGCGCAGCAGACTTGATGGGCCAAATGTCCTAATTCTGATCCTATATCTAATGGTATTATGGTCTAAATAGGAGGTCTTTGTAAGAGGAAAGAGTGAGATTGATTTTGAAGTAAGTTAAAATGTTAGTATAACATTATGGGCTGAAGGGCCTGTATGTAATGTTCTATGTTCTCATTGCAACGATTCCCCCAGCAAACTTACAACAGATTTCCAAGTGTGAAATTCAGTTTGGATGGGGAATTCAGGATATTAAAACATGGGGACCAGGAGCAGGAGATGGACTTCCTGCTTCTTGAATTTGCTCTGTCATCCGACAAGTTTGTGCCTGGTCATGTACATAACTATTTTGCTGTCTGATTTCCGAAACCATGAGGGCCCAACAACTCATTGCTCTCTGGGTATTGAATACATTGAAGTGGCAGGGCCTGGGTCCAAGAGTGAGAAACAGTCTGCTCGTTGGGCAAATTAAGTGCCGGGCCAAATCGAAAAGGTCAGGATGTCAGGGCCGGAGGCAAGGGCCGGCAGCTGTTCAGCCAGCTGCTCTATAAAGTTTACACATCTCATTGCTGAACTGAGGCTGTGGCCTGTAACTAAACGGCTCCTGGATCGGCTGGAGTGATGACTGGCTTCCTGGCTGTGGTCTCACTTCCGCGAATTTCAGTTCTGAACTTTATTTGCTTACTTTTATTGTTTTTATGATTTGTTTTTTTTCTACATATTGGGAATTTGATGGCCTTTTTTAATGGGTTCCATTAGGTGTCTTTGTTTTATGGCTGCTCGTAAGGAAGCAAATCTCAAGTTTACGTATGTATACGTACTTTGATAATAAATATACTTTGAGCTTTGAACTTTGAACTGACCACCCACAGCCCTTGAAGTACAGAAATGCAAATATCTATAGCCCTCTTAATCTTTGTCAGATATAGCCATTCCATTATTTGATAGTCTTCAACAGGAGGCGATGAACTTTTTGCGCCTACCATGTCAATCTCTCTCAGAACTTTGAATATCAAGCAACATTAATTGAAACACAAGAAGTTCTGCAGATGCTGGAAATCCAGAGTAAAACACATAATACGTGAGAAGAAGTTAGCAGGTCAGGCAGCATCTGTGGAAAGGAATAGAGAGTCAGCATTTCAGGATGAGACCCTTCGTCAGGATCTTTCATCCACGGAAGGAGCTTATAGCTAGTCGAGCTGCTGCCTCACAGCACGAGTGACTCAGGTTCAATCCTGATCTCTGGTGCTGTCCTGGGTGGAGTTTGTCCCACCAGATGATATCATTTATGAGGCAAGTAAAAGGGAAATATTATACCACAGCTTAATAAGAATAATGTGAGCTGCCTTAATGACTATCGCCCTATAGCACTCATATTCACAGTGATGAACTGCTTTGAGAGGTTGGTCATGACTAGACAGAACTCCTGCCTCAGAATGAACCTGGACCCATTGTAATTTGCTTATTGCCACAGTAGGTCAATGGCTCTTCATATGGCTTTGGACCAGCTGGACTGTTACAAGGGGGCATTGGGAGCAGACCCAAGTGCAGGACACAGAGGTAGTATAAACAGAATTGAGTTTACTGATAGTTACTAGGGAGGCCAGGGAGCGAGGACAAAATGTCAACATGGACGCAAACCGGTAAAACCTGGACTAGGACTTGGACTTGGAACCTGGACTTGAACTTGCCTTGGACTAGGAACCTGGAACTGGACTCAACTTGGACTCGGACCCTGGACTTCAGCTTGGACTTGGAACTTGGATCTTGACTTGGACTCGGAACTCGGATCATGAGCTTGGACTTAGACTTGACTTGGTCCACGAAAAGACAGAATACCCAACTTGGAGAACTGGCAATCAGCTGAACCTACTCAGCTGGAAGGACTTGGACAATGAAGAGACAGAATACCCAATTTGAAGTAGTGGCAAATGGCTGGATCTACTCGTGCTGGAAGGACTTGGACAATGAAGAGATGGAATACTCAACTCAGGGTAGCAGCAAACGGCCAGATCTACCCAGCTGGAAAGATTTGGACAACGAGGAGACAAAACCACAGGGCAGTCCATATGTATCCTTGCTCAGAGTGGCAGCAAATGGTCAGCAAGTCTTCAGCCAGCCACGAAACCACAGAATTTGTACCTCACTCAGAGCAGCGGCAAAACAGCCGGCAACTCAGTTGGACACGAAAACAACTGAACTTGCTAAGCAGCCACAGGTGACTAGAGTCCGATTCACAACGGTCCCAGGATGAGCATAACCATAGTGGCTACGGTGAGATGACTGGTTTCCGGTGATGAGTTTCTGGTGATGGTCCAGCAATCACCGCTGTAAGCCGGAGCCTTTATGTTGCCGGTATGAAATGAAGAACAGGTGCCTTAATCAAGGCACTCAATGGAACATAAGGAAAAGGAAATAACTGGAATGAGGCATCCATGGACCAGACTGTGACATGGACAACTCAAACAGATATGTCAGGATGCTGTTCAGCAACTATACTCAGCATTTAATACCATCATTCCGACAATCCTGATTAAGCAGTTACAGAATTTCCTCTGAACTTCCCTTTACAATTGCATTCTTGGCTTGCTAACTGGAAGACAACAATCTGTGCAGATTGGTGATAACATCTCCTCCATGCTGACTATCAACATTGGTGCACCTCAGGGGTGTGTGCTTAGCCCGCTGATCTGCTCTCTCTAGACCCATGACCATGTGGCCAGGCATAGCTCAAATACCATCTATAAAATTGCTGACAATACAACCATTGTTGGTAGAATCTTAGATGGTGATTAGCAGGTTTATAGGAGTGAGCTATGCCAACTAGTGGAGTGGTGTCATGGCAACAACCTGGCATTCAACATCAAGGAAGATGAAAGAGCTGATTATGGACTTCAGGAAGGGTAAGTCGAAGGAACACATACCAATCCTCATAGAGGGATCAGAGGTGGAGAGAGTGAACAGCTTCAAGTTCCTGGCTGTCAGGATCTCTGAGGACCTCACCTGGTCCCAAGATATCAATGAAGTTATAAAGAAGGCAAGGCAGCGCCCATACTCATTAGGAGTTTGATGAGATTTGGTATGTAAACAAATACACTCAAAAACTTCTATAGATGTACCATGGAGAGCATTCTGACAGGTGCATCACTGTCTGGTATGGGGGCTACTGAACAGGACCGAAAGAAGCTGCAGAGGGTTGTAAATTTAGTCAGCTCCATCCTGGATACTACCTACAAAATACCCAGGACAAACTTCACAACACATGCCAGCGATAATAAAGCTGATTCTGATTCCACTTAAAAATCACATGGCAGAGGGGAAAAAGCCATTCCTGAATTGCTGAGTGTGCGCCTTCAGTCTTCTATATTTCCTTCCTAATGATAACAGTGTGAAGAGGGCATGTCCGGTTTGTGGGGACTCATAATGATGGATGCCTACTTCCTAAGGCACTGCTCCATGAAGATGCTTTGGGTGCTACAGAGGCTAGTATCCGTGATAAAGCTGACTAATTTTATAAATTTTTACAACTTATTTCAATCTTGTACGGTATCCCCCGATACCAGACAGTGATGCAGCCAGTTTCAATGCTCTCCATCAAATATTTGTAGAAGTTTGAGTGTTTTAGTTGCAAACCAAATCTCTTCAAACTGTTAATAAAAGATTGTTGCTGTCTTGCCTTCTTTATAGCTGCATCAATATGTTACGTCCAGATTAGTTCCACAGAGATACTGACCCAGGAACTTGAAACTGCTCACTCTCTCCACTTCTGATTCCCTCTGTGAGGATTGATTTGTGTTTCCTCATCTTAAACTTCCTCAAGTTCACAATCAGCTCTTCCACCTTTCTTTAGAGAGTAAGATAGACCCAGGAAAAATCCCAACAATTGAACTTGCAGAAGTTACCTGCATCTTCATAAAGGAAAGATATCTGAGAACCTCAGTTTTTCCAGGCCACCCGATCTTCCGAAGAGTGAAGAGCACAAAGGAGCCATCAACTAAGGGGAAAATTGCTGAGGCACAATGCCAGGGAACGAAGCATTACTTTAGGCTTCATTTCCAATTTGGATCTTGCTGAGAAAATACAGCCTTTTAATGTTGTTGCAGCAATGATTTCTAGAATCTGCCTGGTGGGATGTCCTGAAAACCTCTTATAAACACTAATTGGTTATTACATTCTTTTTGTCATTTGGGAGATGAGACTGCCTTTGGTGTAAATTGTCTCCTTCTCAAAATACAGAGTGATGATTATAAATCAGCATCATTCTTTTTCTCAGCTGTAACTTTTAACCCTGCCCACTCAGAGAAGCCCAAACCTTGCCAGCATTCGGAGAGATCTGCCAGCAGGGTACAACTGTTGAAATGTAGTCAAATTTCCAAAACTTTATTGTTTAAGAAGCTTGTAGAGACTTGGCATCAAAACTGTCATTGCAAACTCCACTATTTGGGATAATAAACTTCTGGAATAAAATGCTGTTTAGAAACGAAATAGGATCACTAGCACCTGATAGTGGGCATCACCATGTAGGCCAAACGGCCTGTTTCTGTGTTGTTTGGCTACACAAGTCTAAAAGCTTGATAAAATCAACCTTCCTTTCCTCCTCTAGACAATTAGTGTACAAGTTGAGATATTAATATCCAGATAGGTATGATTCAGATAAAAGATTTGGTAATCTTTAGGCATTGCCAGCATTCCCGACATTGTGATCATTTGACATCAGGCCAAGTTCTCTGAGTGTCAACTCTCTACGGAGGTTAATATATTTTCTTCTGTGCTCCCACTGTCCACACTCCAAGCTCCTCTGTGCACTTACCGCAAGAATAAGCTGAGCACCCCACACCAGGATTCACTCAGAATTTTCAGACCAGTTTAAATTTGCCTTATTCAAAACAGTTTTTTTAAAATCTTAAGATTGAATTGAAATATGGCTCACACTGAAATGGTCTGGCCAAGATTTCTCCAGATGAACCCCTGAACACTACCTCATTATCCCTTTTCTTCCCCCATTTACTTATGCTTGTAATTTATATTACAAAAATTGCCTTTGTATTGTACTGCTGCCACAAAACAAATTTCATGTTATTTGAGTTAATTATAACCATATAACCATATAACAATTACAGCACGGAAACAGGCCATCTCGGTCCTTCTAGTCCATGCTGAACGCTTACTCTCACCTAGTCCCACCGGCCTGCACTCAGCCCATAACCCTCCATTCCTTTCCTGTCCATATACCTATCCAATTAAAAAAAAAATGACAATATCGAACCTGCCTTTACCACTTCTACTGGAAGCTCGTTCCACACAGCTACCACTCTCTGAGTAAAGAAGTTCCCCCTTGTGTTACGCTTAAACTTTTGCCCCTTAACTCTCAACTCATGTCCTCTTGTTTGAATCTCCTCTACTCTCAATGGAAAAAGCCTATCCACGTCAACTCTATCTATCCCCCCTCATAATTTTAAATACCTCTATCAAGTCCCCCCTCAACCTTCTACGCTCCAAAGAATAAAGACCTAACTTGTTCAACCTGTCTCTGTAACTTAGGTGCTGAAACTCAGGTAACATTCTAGTAAATCTCCTCTGTACTCTCTCTATTTTATTGACATCTAAATTTGGCCTCACCAATGCCTTGTACAATTTTAACATTACATTCCAAATCTTGTACTCAATGCTTTGATTTGTAAAGGCTAGCATACCATAAGTTTTCTTCACCACCCTGTCCACATGAGATTCCATCCTTCAGGGAATTATACAGCATTATCCCTAGGTCACTCTGTTCTGCTGCATTCCTCAATGCCCTACCATTTACCATGTATGTCCTATTTTGATTAGTCCTACCAAAATGTAGCATCTCACACTTATCA